>NW_017728886.1:195063988-195084980 GCF_001723895.1 Crocodylus porosus | reverse complement strand
GCGGCAGGCAGCTTAGCCTTTAGGGCAGCTAGTGGCAACCCCAGCATACCCGTGCAAGGGAAGGGATTGCCCAGAGAGGGGAGGACTCTCAGGGGAACGAAAGGAGTTCCCGGGATACAGACTTTGAGGAATTCTACGTGGGCCGGCGGACCATAGGAAGCCGGGATTTGGTGCCTGCGAGTGGAACTGAGTGGAACCCTGGACAGGGTGATTTTGGGGACTTGTGTATCTAAGGCGTTGGCCTACACTCTCGCCCTAAGGAAAAGTGGGGTGGGTTGAGAGACTAACTGTGAACTGTCACAGAGGCCTGGGTGAGGGTGTAGGGGAGGAAGGAGCCCTCAAGGACCACCCCTCTGAGATGACGGCAAAGTCTCGTTTCTGGCCCGGTGCATGCTAGAAAGAATCACTGAACATAGGAACCATCCAAGTCATGGCAGGCGGTTCTGGCGTACGCTGCTCCGGGAACGGCACACTTCTGGCTGGAGGTTGGTAACCGGACGAGAACAGACAGTGCCATAACCAGACTTGTTCACACCCTTCCAGCTCTAACATCTATGAAATCTATAATAAAATATAATGATGTAATAACATCTAATTAAACTTAAAAATACTAAAAAAAATAATTTTGTTTTATGATCATTATTAGACCAAAGGAGAGGCTTTTATTATTGGTAGGATAAAAATATAAATATTGCAAGATCTTCCAGATTTGTCTCCTGTTCACATTTTAGAGCACCCAGCAATAGTAGGCTTTGGTCTGTAGGCAGGGCCAGTCCAAGGGTAATTGGCACCCTAGACGAACTGTGTACGTTGGTGCCCCTGACACTTTCAATATAGAGGAAAATAAGTCTAGAATGATCTTTTACCTCTGTAAATCTTCATTTATATTAAGTTTTATGTAGCTTTGACACAATACCCAGTTATTTTAATTTTGGAATTTTAAGAAAATATTGTCTAAAAGAATGCTAAGGCTGTCACCAAAGGAATCTCATAGGAAGTATATATATATATATTTAAACCATCAGAATAATTTAGTTGAAACATTTCAAAGGCAAGATATCTGAGGTTAGCTTTTCAAAACAGCCTTTACTTTGCTCTCTGTTCTCTCAGAAACATCTCCCTTGTATTCTCAAGACACCCTTTCACACACCAGAGCTCTTCTGCATTTCTAGTACGATAAAGATACTTTTATTATGCCTTCCTATGTTCTTCTATGAGCCAGCTGTTATTTGTTGCCATCTGCTCAACAACAAATCATTTTCATTTCCTTAATCCTTCATGGATAAGTGATATTAAGAGCCAGATTATATTCTACCTATTAAGTAAGCATGTGGAGTTAGGTGTTTAAAGGCAATTCTGCTCAACCCTGCTCAAATCCCTGAAGACGCTGGGCTGAAGCCCTCCAATGGTGACCCAGAAGCAAAACAAGCACGTCCAGGGACGCCAGTCCCAGGATGAACCTGGCTAAAAGGAACCCACCGGGCCTGGCAGGAGGGGCAGAACGCAGCGGTGGAGTTCAAAACCCACCCAGACGTGGTGGAAAGGGGGACTGAAAGTGGACAGCAGTCACATGCTGGAAAGTGTGCCCCGGCAGGGGCGAAGGATGGAAACTACAGCAGCAAGCAGCTCTCACTGGAGCCAGCTTAGAGGAGCCAGATCAATTGCTGGGCAGCCAAGACTAGGCCTTGGCAATGACAACCACTGGAGACATGCCAAGATGACCTGCAGGCAACACAGTGTAGCCATGAGTACTGGGGCTGAATA
Organism: Crocodylus porosus; assembly: GCF_001723895.1. NCBI lineage: Eukaryota > Metazoa > Chordata > Crocodylia > Crocodylidae > Crocodylus > Crocodylus porosus. The sequence continues at coordinate 195,083,216 of NW_017728886.1, read as the reverse complement.
CTGAGGAAAGAAAACTGAAGTCCCCTAGCTTCAGTATGAGAACAGCAGCATGAGGAGGACTTTTAAGCTTCTGAGTGGGAGGGGGAAATGTACCAGTGCGAAGGATTCCGTATACCTTCATGACAGCACCAGGAAGAGACTATTACAAATTCTGATTTAACATTATTTTCCTGTGTTGTCATCTGGGAGGTGCTAGGCAGGGTGTAGGGGAAGCAGAGCCCCAAAACATGGGATCTGCGGTGTCTGTGTGGAGGCTACATGAGGATAAAGAAGATCAGCCTCTCTATTTTTCATGCAACATCAAAATTGTGGCAGGAAAAAACTAATAGCACCCACACAGACACCCTAGCCAGCAAGCTGACTATGCATCGGAGAACGAATATCCACTTTCCACACCAGGGGTCCCAATGGTCATCGAAGGACACACGCAGCAGATTACAATGACCTATTCCACAAACAGAAAATAAGACACATATATAAAATCTTACAGTATTATTTCATTTATATGGAAAAGTAGCTAGGATATGTAACCTTGCAATGAGGTATCAATTGTTTATAGCACTTGATATCTTATTTTTTAATTTTAAAAAAGTTTATTTTTCTATATCATAAGAACCTAGTTACATTTTATTTTATATTTAGACATTTTCAAATTAACTTTACATTTTTATACAGTGAATAAAATTAAACTCACACATACCCATATGCTTTTATATATTTTCCTAGAAAAAAGGTTAACTACAAATGTTTTTGTCAAAAATACAGCTTATATATATAACGGTTGGGAACAAAAAATGCTCCAAGCCACCTGATAAAAGTTTAATGCTTTATTCAAGCTACTTATTTAAAGTACAGAAAATTCCAGGTTATGAATAATATACAACAAACTCTTATAAAGTCAAATAATATGGAAATCAGTAATGATCCATTACCTGCTGTGCTGAGAATACAGCAGGTTGTAGTAAGTGCTGTAAGAAATGCTGTTCTTCCCACCTGAGGCTCCATTCACTCCTGTTTATTCTACCTTTTACATCCCATTTTACATGTGTGCTCTGCCTAAATGTTTATGTAAGATTTCTTTCCCAGAACCTTCTCCTTCAGGGGTGGGCAAAATGCAGCCCACAGGCCACATGTGGCCCACTAGCCCATTCTATTTGACCCACAGGGCCCATAAAAAATTTAGAAAATTAAGATTTATCTGCCTGTGGCTGCCTGTCACATGGCCCTTGATGGCTTGCCAAAACTCAATATGCGGCCCTCTGCCTGAAATAATTGCCCACCCCTGTTCTACTTTATTCTGTATCACATAATATCCAAACAAAAAGTTACACTACATATAAAGAGTACCAAGTCAGGGGAATACAAGTAACTATAGCAGAAACTCCATTCTCAACAATAATTATCTTGGTTTTCACATGGCTCTTGTGAGGTTTAGGTACTGAAAACAGTTTCATTAAGGTATTAGAACTCACTGGGAGGCAAACTGGAAAAATGTAGGGATTTACCTGGTAGACAATTCCTCTGTTTGGGGCCTGAAGTTAGGGCCGAGAGAGGGAGAAAGGTTATAATATAGGTTATATGTTATTACATGTTAATTACATTGCCATTAAAACACATCATAGGTTTTATAGATTGGCCACTTCAATAGCTGACAATTAAGTTATACTCAACAATTAGAGGACAAAAAAATGCCTGTTTGGAAGTTATTTTGGGAAACGAAAGAGTGAATCTAATGCACATTATTAACAAGAGCATATCATTTTGATCAGCAGCTTTTAATGCTGACTAGGTTGGTCAAGTCAATTTACATTTAAAAGGGGACTGAAATGATCTCATTATTTTCAGCATTTACAGAAAGAGACAGAAGAAAGTTAGGCATAATTACTAAAAATGGTTGCAAAAGAAAAAATATGCTTCATACATAGCATCTATTTTGATTTCATCGAGGCCAAGCTTCTATATGCAGAAGGGAAAAGAAATCAACAGCAAGACATTTCATTCAGTATGGCATACTGTAGAAAACTTTGCTTCTCTAATAAATACTAGATTTGATTAGAAGAAATCTAACATAATTCACTTAATAAAGAGCCCTGGAACAAGAGGGTGTTTCAGTCAACTGTCCAAAGACTAGAAAACAATCTTCTATATTAAATAAGTAAACATGGATTATTTCAGTTCAAAACCAAACATCAAAAATGGACATTTCACCCTAGGTATGTCTACACAAGATGCTTCACTGTGCAATAGCATAGTTTACTTATCTATGCATGCACATGCTTACTACACAGTAAACCTCCTTAATCTGAAGTAAATATGCTACCTGCAAATTCAAGTACCAAATTTACTCAAGATTAGTAACAGCAAAGTAGTTCTCATGTAGATGTCTGACTGGGAGCAGAATCTGCTTCCAGTCAGCCATCCACTGGGGGGAGAGAAATAGCACTGTGCCCCTGGAAGGTCCCTACTGCCAGAGTGGGCTCTGACACAACAGCCTGGGTGGGGACTATATCCTTCTGCTCCAGCAGCAGGGAGCTCCAAGCCCCCTGCTATGAAATGGTGATTGACGGGCATAGCCTGGGAGATCCTTATCTCCCAGCCCCCACTCTGCCATCATGATCACGGGGCTGAGGGACCCTTATCTCCCAGCACCAGCTCCACAACCATGGGGCCAGTGCTGGAAGATCCTGGGAAATAAGGGTGTCCCAGCACTGACCTCACAGTTGCAGAGCTGGTGCTGGGAGCTACCTGCTGGTGGGGACAGGGAAGCCTGTTCCTCCCACACCTCCAGCTCTGTGATCACAGAGCCAGGGGGAGGGAACAAGTTGGGGAACAAGCTCTGGAGTTGCAGACCTGAGCGGGGAATAAGCTACTCAGCCTCTGCCTGGCATACAGGGTAGGGGCTGGGAACTGTCCTGGTCAGGGACAGGTCCTAGACCCACAGCCTTATTTGGTGATCAAGGCACAGGGCTTGGAAAGAGCTGCAGGGCTGTAGTAGGTCCCAGCCCCCTGCCCCAATCCAGTGGTATGATAGCTAGCAGTGAGCTAGCTGCTAGTTTCCCCACCAGCAGATCAGGGCAGGGGCCTGGGATCTGCCCCTCCCATGCAGCTCTTTCCAAGTCCCCTGCTCCTGGCTGGGGGGCCAGGGCCAGGAGCTCCCTGCTGCTGCCCAACTCAGCAGCAGGCAACCCTCCCCACCCAGGGCCAAGAGACAGCTGTCTCCTGGCCTGGTGCTCCCTGCCAGCCTCTGGGCTATAACCTAGGGGGAGCCTTAAGCTCCGCATTGGTGCTATCTGGGGCCCATTGCAGGGCTTCAGGAAACTTGGTGAAAAGAGCAGCAAATCTGTTCCCTAATCTCTGCATGTGTAGACACCTGCCCAAAAGCACTTACTTCAGAGTATCTTACACCAGAGTAAATTTAGGCCAGTTCAAATGCATGTGTAGATGCACCCCATGCTAACAAAAAAATACTCTTTAAGGCTTCCTTAAGCCTCATGTTAGATAAGCTTGTTTTAATCATGAGGTTATTGTACAAAAGATGGGTGGTACCTACATTTTACAAGAAAAGAGTGAGCCTTCTCAGTTCTGTCAAAGATTGTTGTAGGTACCTGTCCTTAGGAGAAGTTTCAAGGCTTTGGCTAGTGAGTAAATAGAAACATTTGCTTTAAAGCCTGAGTTAGATGCCTAACCTTCAGAGTCAAGTAGGAGCTCAGACAAACACCTGTGAACAGAATTTCTATTAGCTAGTTCTGGGATGTGCCTTACTCAGCATGTGGGTTTTTTGTCCTTAGGAAGTGCCTAGCTCTCCCCATGTACTACACAGGAGCCTAGGTGACAGGGGCGCATCTATACATGATGCTCCGTTGCCTTAGCAATGCACTATGGCAATGCAGCATCCTCAGAAGAAAACTATGATGCTGCAGCTATGTTGCCATAGCAACATACTCCCTCAGTATAGCATGCTGCTATGGCGATGTAGCAGCTAAAAATAACCGTGCACCATGCGCACATCACAGTAACAACAGCATCATAAGGGCACGTGTAGACGCGACCAGTATTGCAGTACCTACCTCAGTGATTTTCTGCCAGGGGCTAGAGAGCGATAAGATCCTTTTAAGGTTGCAGATGCTGCACAATATGAGCACTGTGAGGTATGCAAACATCCACATGATTCACGAGATAAACCCAGAAATTCCAAATAAGAATCCAGAGTGTCCAAAGCATTTTAACCTGTTGCGGTTTTTCTGAGTCTCTTTCAATAGAAGACTTGCAGTTAAAGAATAAGTGAAAGCAAAGAGCTTGCATTTCTGAGCAATGCATGACTCAAATAAAGGGTACATCAAGTCTAAAAGGGTTGGGAAACACTGGCTTAACTTATAGATGTCAAGGTCTACATCATGTTCTACCTATTAAACATGTTGACTTAGGTGCCTTTGTGTGATTCTATTCCATCCCTCATATTTAAGTCCCTGCAAATCCATTCATGCATCTACTTCTGTAACACACTGGCTGCATCTACATGAGATGCTTACTGTGCAGTAGCTCATTGCTACTGCGCAGTAGCTTTGCCAGGCATGAACCGTGATGTGATGCTACTGCACAGTAAATGGCACTAGGCAGCTGTGCTGGGACAGTACTGTGCAGTAACACTGGTTACCGCACATTCATTTAGTACTTGCTTATACAAGTACTGAATGACTGTGCAGTTGTTACTGCACAGTCAGTGTCTTGTATAGACACAGCCACCATCATCTAACTCTTAAGACTGAATAACAAAAATAAGGAGGTGGAGGACACATCAACTTTTTTTATTAAAAATTTTTCATGAACTTGAGCATGGTGCTCTTAGGCACCTAAATCTAGTTGTTCACCTAAGAGGTAGAATAGAATCTGGCCCTAATTCTATCTAGATCTTAGACTTTGTAGAACTGGGTACCTAATTAGTTGCCTACAGTACAGCACATAAGAATGAATGCAAAGGAAACATAAACAAACCCATCATCATAAAATTTAACAAAACCCTGCAAACTTGAAAGAGTATTAATAGAGTCCATGTCCACTTCTGAGATTTGGAAGTTTATGCTCTCATTTATTTCATGGGATGTTGTGGTTATACTTCCTTGGGCAACTGGTGCCTCTTGAGTCAAGGGGGGGTACTTGCCCCCACAGCGGACAGTCAGTGACTGGGGAGGGGTCCCCCCACAGCTGATCCCACTGACTGGAGGGTGGGGTCCCCCATGGCCAATCCTGCCAACCCACAAATGGCACTTCTGGGTGCACCACTAGCACTTCCGGATGAGTGCGATCGGCTGTAGGGGGGACCACTTCTCCTGGTTCCGCTACTCCGCGGCTGGCACTCTCAGGGAGGCACCAGTGCTCTCACCTCCCCGCCCCCTGCCCAGGAATGCTGGCTGTCAGGGGGTGCACCACCACTTTCAGGGGGTGCGTGTGCATCCCTGTGCACCCCTTACACATCATCACTGTATACTGCAATACAGGCTAAATACTAAAATATCTTACATTTCTGATATCAAAACTTACTCAGGCTTCATTTCTGTGGTTATCACTGTGTCATCAGAATTGTTGATAACTTACAATTACATTTACAATCTCCTTGTCTTTTCTAACTTTTTTAAAAATAATTTTGAGAGTCCCATGATTCAGAAAACAATATATTCTTTTTGTTGGATCAGGCCTAAGGTGAAGAGTGAAATCCATTTTTTTCCAGCAACATCATCCATCTTTTGCTGGTTACCTATTTACATTCATATTTGTTAATGCGGTTGCAAAAGAAATAGAAGGAAGGGGGAGGGGATCTGAGGCTCAGGTTGTGTTCTCATCAATCCTTCCAGTCAAGGGAAAGGGCCCAGGGAGGAGCAGGTGCATCCTGCAGATCAACACTTGGCTGTGCAGGTGGTATCACCAGCAATGTTTGGCTTCTTCGACCATGGGATGTTCTTCCAAGAGGGATTGCTGGTAAAAGATGGAATCTACCTGATGAGAGAGAGGAGCATCTTTGCAGACAGGTTCAACAGCAAACAGGAGGGGGCAACAGGGAAGGTGCTCTCATGCTTCCTGACAAATCAGGGAAATCCTGACAAATCAGGGCAAACCCTAGGTGCCTGTACACAAACACACAGAGCCTGGGAAACAAGCAGGAAGAACTGGAACTCCTTGCACAGTCACGGAACTATGTCATGACTGGAATAACAGAGACATCGTGGGATAGCTCGCATGACTGGAGCACTGGATGGATACAAACTGTTCAGGAAGGACACACAGAGGAGAAGAGGAGGAGGAGTTGCACTTTATGTAAAAGAGCCATATGATTTCTCAGAGCTCCAATATGAAACTGGAGATAGACCTATTGAGAGTCTCTTGGTTTGGGTTGGAGGGGAAAGCAACAAGAGTAATGTTGTGATGGCGGTCTGCTATAGACCACCAAACCAAGAGGAAGTGGTGGATGAGGCTTTCTTCAAACAGCTAGTAGAAGTTTCCCAATCACAGGCCCTGGTTCTCATGGGGACTTCAATCACTCAGACATCTGCTGGGAGGGCAATACAGCAGTGTACAGGCAATACAGGAAGCTTTTGGGGAGTGTTGGGGACAACTTCCTGGTGCAAGTGCTGGAGTAGCCCACTAAGGGCTATGCTCTTCTTGACCTGCTGCACACAAACAGGGAAGAATTGGTGGGAAATGTAGTAGTGGATGGCAACTTGGGCAGCAGCAACCATGAGGTGACAGAGTTCAGGATCTTGAGGAAAGGAAGGGTGGAGAGCAGTGGAGTAAGGACCTTGGACTTCAGAAAATCAGACTTTGAATCACTTGGGAAACTCATGGACAGGATCCTGTGGGAAGCCAGTCTCAGGGAGACAGGAGTCCAGGAGAGCTGGCTGTACTTTAAAGAAGCCTTACTGAGAGTGCAGCAACAAACCATCCCAATGCACAGGAAGACCAGCAAGCATGGCAGAAGACCAGCTTGGCTTAGCAGGGAGCTCTTCAGTAAACTAAATCACAAAAAAGAATCTTATAAGAAGTGCAAATTTGGACAAATAACCAGGGAAGAATATAAGAGCATTGCTCAGGCATGCCGGGATGAAGTCAGGAAGGCCAAAGCCAATTGGAGTTGCAGCTAGCAAGGGATATGAAGGGTAACAAGAAGAGTTCCTACAAGTATGTCACTGCAAGAGGATGGTCATGGAAAGTGTGGGTTACTTACTGAATGGGGGAGGCAACCTTGCGACAGAGGATGCAGAAAAGACTGAGGTGCTCAAGGCCTTCTTCGCCTCAGTCTTCACAGGCAAGGTCAGCTCCCAGACTACTGTACCAGGCAGCACAGTTCAGGAACGAGGTAAGCAGCCTTCAGTGGTGAAAGAATAGGTTAGGGATAATTTAGAAAAGGTGGATGTGTACAAGTCCATGGGGCCAGATGGGAGGTGCTAAGGGAGCTGGCTGATGTGATTACACAGCTACTGGCCATCATCTTTGAAAACTCATGGTGATCGGGAAAGGTCCCAGATGTTTGGAAAAGGACAAACATAGTGCCCATGTTTAAGAAAGGAAAAAGGAGGATCCACAGAACTACTGACAAGTCAGCCTCACCTCAGCTCCTGGAAAAATTACAGAGCGGATCCTCAAGCAATCCATTTCTAAGCACTTGGAAAAGAAGAAGTTGATTAGGAACAGTCAGCAGGGATTCACCAGGGGTAAGTCATGCCTGGCCAACCTGATTGTCTTCTTTGATGAGATGACTGGCCTTGTGGATGTGGGGAGAATGGTGAATGTGATGTACCTTGATTTTAGCAAGGCTTGTGATATGGTTTTCCACAGCATTCATGCAGGTAAACTAAAAGTATGGGCTGGATGACTGGGCTGTGAGGTGAATAGAAAATGGACATTTCATAGACATAAGACATTAGGGCTGGAAGGGATCTTGGAAGATCATCGAGTCCAGCCCCCTTCAGCATATGGCTCAGAGAGTAGTAATCAATGGCTTGATGTCTAGTTGGCAGCCGGTAGTATCAAGTGGAGTGCCCCAGGGGTCCGTTCTGGGACCAATTTTTTTCAGTGTCTTCATCAATGACCTAGAAGATGGCATAGAGTGCACCTTCAGCAAATCTGTAGATGACACCAAATGTGGGGAGTCACAGACATACTGAAGGTTTTGGCTAGGATACAGAGAGACCTAAACAAATTGGAGGATTGGGCTAAAAAACAATCTCATGAGGCTGAATAAGGACAAGTGCAAAGTCCTGCACTTAGAATGGAACAATCCTATGCACTGGTACAGACTGGGGGCTGACTGCCTGGGCAGCAGAAAAGGACCTGGGGGTTATAGTGGACAGTAAACTGAATATGCACCAGCACTGTGCCCTTGTTGCCAAGAAAGCTAATGGCATCCTGGGCTGCATTGGTAGGTGTGTTGCTAGTAAGTCAAGGGAAGTGATTATTTCCCTCTATTCAGCACTGGTGAGGCCACAGCTGGAGTACTGTGTCCTGTTTTGAGCCCCTCACTACAGAAAGATGTGGACAAATTGAAGAGCATCCAGCGGAAGCCAACACAAATGGTGAGGGGGCTGGGGGACATGACTTAGGACAGGCTGAGGGAACAGCACTTCAAGAGGGATGTGGACAGCATGGAGAGGGTCTAGAGGAGGGCCACTCGCATGATCAGGGGGCAGCAGGGCAGGCCCTACAAGGACAGGCTAAGGGACATGAACCTGTTCAGCCCCCACAACAGAAGGCTGAGGGGGATCTAGTAGCCTGTTACAAACTAGTCAGAGGGGACCAGCAAGCATTGGGGGGAGTCCCTGTTCCCCCATCACTACCAGGAGTGACTAGAAATAATGGTCACAAGCTGGCAGAAGGTAGATTCAGACTAGACATCAGGAGGAGCTACTTCATGGTCAGGGCGGCTAGGATTTGGAACTAACTTCCAAGAGAAGTGGTGCTGGCTCCTACCCTGGGGGTCTTTAAGAGGAGGCTAGATGTATACCTTGCTGGGGTTGTTTGACCCCAGTACTTTTTCCTGCCATGGCAGGGGGTCAGACTTGATGATCTGCTCAGGTCCCTACCAACCCTACCAGCTATGAAACTATGAAACAGGGCTTATTTAGTCTAGAGAAGAGAAGACTGAGGGGATTTAATAGCAGCCTTCAACTACCTGATGTGGGATTCAAAGAAGGATGGAGCTAAACTATTCTCAGTGGTGGCAAATGACAGAACAAGGAGCAACAGTCTCAAGTTGCAGGAAGATAAGTTTAGGTTAGACATTAGAAAGAATTTTCTCACTAGGAGGGTAGTAAAACGCTGGAACAGGTTACCCAGAGAGATGCTGGAATATCCATCCTTGGATGTTTTCAAGACCCAGCTAGACAAAGCTTTGGCTGGGATGATCTAGATGGGAATGGTCCTGCTTTGAGCAGGGGGTTGGGCTAGATTACCTTCCAACCCTAATTTTCCGTGAGTCTAATAAAAATACCAAAAAGAAGGGCACCAAAAACTAAATCAGTAAGGTACATTAGTAGGTGCCATAGTTCAGGCGTTAGCCAATTAATTTAGTAAGTAAAAGTTAGGTACAGTCTTATGCAGCATTTCTTCTATAGAGAGGTTTCCACCCTTGATGACACCAGAACTTGGAGAGACAAAGTCCACCGGAATGGAAAAGAATTGTTCTTGTATACAGAAAAGCAACGAGTGTTTTTTGTAGTTAAAATTTCAAAGCAGCTTCCAGTTGTAATAAGTATATGTAAATAACCAGCAGCTATCAAGAAAGAATAATCAGTATTTAAGGCACAAGCCTGGGACTCAGGAAATCTAGGGGTGATGTCATGTTTTCAATGTCACACTTATTAAGTGCAGTTAAAATGCAACCAGATACATGTGCAAGCAAGTCAGCAAACATTAAGTACCCTTGGTGGTGGTGTAGCAAAGTTATTGTATTTCAGGAGAGAGTTATTTCTTAACTCATACTACATTTAATCCAATGATTTGCAACTATTTCAAATGAATATGTGACACAGACCTAGGTTCAGGTACTGGCTCCAACACAGATTTTTCTGTGAACTGTGGCAAGTCAGTGCCTCATGAGGATGAAGTTACATGTTACACTTACACCATACTAAATCTGTGGAACATTAAGCAGTGTTAGAGCTGAAAAATGCTTTGAGCAGTTGCACATTGAGGGTTAATAGCATTTCTTGCCTGCACAACTCAGACTTGCCCCTACAGCAGTGGTTTTCAACCTGTGGTCTGAGAACCCCCTATATCTAAGAGGTCCGCAAAAGATAACTATGATTAATCAAAAGCATGTGAATACCCTCACTTACAATTCAAAGGGGTTCATACCTCCATTCAGGTTTTTTTAGGGGTCTGCACATGAAAAAAGGTTGAACATCACTGCACTAATACACTACAGGGCTGGTGAGCAGGGAAATAGCTAAAAGCCAGGACACCTGGACTCTATCCTTGCTCTGAGTGAGTGGTGGGAGAGAGGGGTTGCTGCAGCAGAAGAAGGGAACTGGGAGGGGGATAAACATAGGGACACGAGGGCTGTGGCTCCCCTCCACAGGCCACCTGCATTCCCATTCTGGGTTACAAGATGGAGGGAGAGAGTTGTGCTGCTGGGAGCCCTCCACCAACCCTGGATGACCTGATCCCAGCCTCCTCCCCAAACTGTTCTCAGTTCTTCAGAGCCTTCACCAGAGAAGGCTGCGCTTTTGCCCAGAAACAACAAAACTCCACAGAAAAATTACTCAAGCTTAATTGAAATTTCCCTATGCCACCTGGCTCATTTCCCCCAAGTGCTGCCAGCTCTCCAGCTGCCTTAATGGAAACTGTGACTTCTCTCCACATCTACCCCTCATTCCTGTCCTGGGATTTGGGGCAGGGGAGAGCAGAAATCTGTACTACTAGCATGGAGCCCCTGGTGTTTAGTGTGGTGGGAGCATGGAGCTACAGGGATTGGGCAGTGCAGACAGAAATGATCATTTTTGCCCTATCTGGCCAAAGAAAGCAGTCTATAACTGTGATCAAACACAAGTGCACAGCTACAGACTGCTTCAAAAATGGCCAACTGAGTGAAATATCTAACTACTCATTGCATGAGGGGTCAGATGAAGATGTTTCAAAACAGAGCATTTTCTGTATCTTGTGTCTAGGCTGCCTGCTAGTCTGCTGCTGTTTTCAGATTTGGAGTGGGGAAAGGGAGTGAGGGAGTTCAGTCAGGGGGGTTTTCAGCCCATGCTGGAAGGTGGGATGGATGCATTGGAGCTTGCCCAAAGTGGGAAGCTCCAGTTGACCCACTGCACCCTCCAGCACCAGCTGGGGAACCCGTAGAAAAAGCTCCCTCTGCTTCCTTTCCCTCCTCCTGTTCTGAAACATGGACAGACTAAGAGAGAGGACCATTGCTAGGGGAAACTGGCTGCAAGCTGGCAACCAGCACCTGTATACCCCTCCCCCCTGGAGCCAGTAGTGAACTGTTTGGTTCAGGGGTTCATTGTAACTCAGAATGCTTCCTGCAAAGTGCTCTCAGTTGTAGCAGGGAGCTGTACTTCAGTCTGCATTCAAGGCTCTGATTTGTGCTACCACCACACTAAACCCCAGTGACTCTCTTATTAGCATGGAGCCACTGGAGCACAGTTGCAGGGAAGTATCCTTTCTCCCTCTCACCTACATGCTCCCTATACTGCAACCCCCTCCTGTCACTGGCAGGGCCATGAATGACACCTGCCCCTGGAAGCTGGTGGGGCACGGTGACTGCCTGCAGGCGGTGGTGGCAGTTTCAGCAGCAGGGATGTGATGACAGTGAGCTCCCACAGGCAGCTTCAACCATGTCAGCAGCAGGGGCAGGCCGAGTGGGCAACCCCTGCAGACAGCCTTGGTAGTGTTGGTGGAGGTGGGGGGGTGGTGAGCGCTGACCAGTGGTCAGCAACCACTTGCAGATGCCACCAGCAGCATCGGCGATGGCCAGAGGGGATCAGGGACTCCTGCAGATGCCGCCAGCGGTATCAGCGGCAAGTAGCAGCTGCCTGCAGGCGCTGCCGCCAGCGTTTGTGGTGCTTTTCACCCACAATTTTGGGGGATGTACATGCACCCGCATGAACCCCCTGTGTGCCACCAGTGGGCAGGGCCCTGCCTGATCTTGGGCAGTAGAGTTTAGGAGGATGGAAAGTTTTTCCATGAAGTGTGTGTGTGCGTGTGTGTGGTGGGGGGGAGGGGTGCAATGCAGGATAACTGCAAATTGCTTTGCAGTTATCTCCATGATTGTTTTATCTCCATGGAGCAGTGTGAAATTATGCTAACGTGCTGCTAGGCAGCACAGCCAAGAATTAACCCTTGCCTGAAGTGGTGTAGCTTTTAGGTGTTCAGACAGCATATAGTACAAACTAATGGCCTTTAATAAATGGACATTCACCTTTTAAGTGCCCTTCACATGATCTAAGTGTAATGTGTGATTTCACCCTAAATTTCTTATCTGTAGGTAGACAGCCTATTATTTTCTTGCTCCATTGCTGGATCTCTCTAGTCTAGATTATAAACATTTCAAGAAAATGATTGGGCTTTACAGGACATAGATACAAAATCTAGTAAAATAGAAGGAAGAAAGGAAGGAAAATTATTGCCACATTTTATTGTTATTTCATTTGTCACCAAATATATACATTTTTAATGTGAAAAAGTACATATTTCCCAATATCAAAATCAAGACGGAAAGAGTGAGATTGCATTTACAAGATGAAGTAAACTTTGTTAACAAAAAGTAAAAATGTCCATAAGTACACAACACAGAAAATAAAATGTGTTGGCACCTTAAGTCATGATTGCTCCACATGCAATAATATTCCTTCTGTTACATTTTAGGTTTTCCACATTCTGAATGCTATTTTTTGATGCTCAGTGGGAGTCAACTTCTTACTAAGGGCCAAATTTAAAAAGCTTTCAAGAGCCCCATAATATTTATGGCACATTTCTTCCAAATTTTAAAAATTCAGTGCGTTTCAAAATTGATTAAAAGTGTAAAAAAGTTGTGATTCAGAGCAGTTGGTATGTCATATGTGTTTATATTTCAAAGTCAAACAGTTTTCTCACATTTTATTGGGAAAACGATATGTTCTTAAAAAGTAATTCAAATATCATACAACATTCTTGTAACTTAGAAATGAAAGGCAGTACTGTTTATAGAACTGTTGATATTTCTGGTAATAATTTATGGATTAATTATGACCACACTTAAAATATAATCTGTTCCAAATACATGATTTCTAATTTGTGTTGATCCTTAATACACTGACAATGCTGTAATTTGCATATACCTGTATGACTAAAAATATTCAAATACCAAACAATTCAGTCCCAATAATTAAACCCAACAAAATTTTGAAGCTGACTTCCTCCACATCCACAATAGTCCTTGGTTCACAATATTCAGGGCATGCTGTAAGGTCTATGTAATCTTCCGCGTCTTTCCCCTGGGCGTCGCATATGTGTGGGTTCTTCTTAAAGCTAGCCATGACTCTTTGGGCTGACCAGCTTGGTGATTGGGGTGACTTTGGGTCGGTTCCCCAGGGGCCTCACCTGCCATCTCTTTGATGATGATTATGTTTGGATCAGGAGGACGATGTTTGGTCCTATCTCCCCTGGCTCCTTCCTTTAGTCATTCCCACTGTTCCTCCTTTGTGGGGCTCCGCCTCCCCTACACCCTGCCTATTGCCAACCGTGATGTTGTCACCTGTGTCATCCAGGTTGATGTCCTGAACCTTCTTATCGTTCAGTCTCTCAGGATCTTATGGCTGCAGGCTAGTGGTGATGCTTCTATGCTGAGCATCTCCTACAGCCCCCATTTCTCTCTGCCTATATGGCATCCGGCCTTGGCACCATTTCATCCCCCAGTACGTCACCTCTTCCACAGGTTTGGTACCTGCCGTCTGTCAGCCATGTCCAGATCCTGATACTGCTGGGTCCTGCCAGGCTCTAGTCATAGCTACAGCCTTCCTCTGTCCACATCAATCCTGTAAGTAGATCCTTGGGCCCTCTCTGGTCCTGTGTTCTCATAGTGACCCATTCCTGGGGTACCCACCAGGTCTCCTTGCTGGGACCACTTGAGAGTTCTGGCCCCTCCACTTCTGGTTCCCCCCGCTTGTCTTCCACTGGGTCTTTTATCCCAGCTCCAGGCGTCTGGCCGACCAGTCAGTTCCAGCATGGTCTTATAAAGCATACCCATGTGGACGTGGGAGCTGTTCCTGGTTCCTCTCAGCTCAGTCACTTCTTTTTCTTTTGATCTCCTGTGGTGGCTCCACCCACTGTGGTTTCACTTTTGCCTCGTTTGGCTTCCATAGCAGTGTCCCGTCGCCTCCCTATCTCATCTGGTAAGTCTTTTCCACAGTCTATCTTTTCTTTTTTTTTCCCCTAAGAAAATTAGCAATATATAGGTCTTTGTGTAGCTTCTAGGCCAGCGGTTCTCAACCATTTTTGTCCCAGGACCAAGGTTCCCTCTAAGGTGCGCGCACAACCAGAAGTGTGGCTGCGCACAGCCTTTTCAAAGCCGTGCACCAGGAAAGGCTGGGTCAGGAGCCAGGTGTGGGCTCCACTGGCTCCAGGGAAGTGCTCTGCTCCCCCGCATCAGGGCCAGGGAGTGGAGCACTTCCCCAGAGTTGGTGGAGCCTGCGCCAGCCCCCAACCCCAGCCTCCATCCCTGCCTTGCCTCACCTCAGGAAGCAGCCTCTGCCTACCCCAAGTGAGGCTCCACCAGCTCTGTGACACTGCTTCTCTCCCTCACATCGCCTCCGGGAGTGAGGAGGCATGTGGCGTCAGGGCTGGGAAGTGGAGAAGTGTCCCGGAGCTGGTGGAGCCTCACTGGAGCAGGCAGCGGCTCCTCCCCGAGGTGAGGCAAGGCAGAGATGGAGGCTGGTATGAGTGGATGGTGTGGGCTCCGTCAGCTCCGGGGAAGTGCTCCACTTCCCAGCCCTGATGTGGGGGAGCAGAGCACTTCCCCAGAGCTGGGAAGCCTGTGCCAGGCTCCAGCTCCAGCCCCCAGTCCCCAGTCCCCTGCTCCAGCCCCTGGCCCCAGCCCCCAGCTCCAACCCCTGGCCCATCCCCCAGCTCCCAGCTTCAGCCCCTGGCCCCTGGCTCCAGCTCCTGGCCCCAGCCTCCAGTCCTCAGCCCCCTTTGGTAAATGTCTCACGGAAGACTGAGGCAGCGCACTCATGGACCAAGGTGGCATGCTTATGGATGGCTGCTCCTTAGAGGGAATATTGCCCAGGACCCATTTGTAAATGTCAATGGCCAGTCCCAACCCAAAGCCCCTCACTCCTGACCTGCTGCCCCCTACCCTCAGGCCCCAACCCCTCCGTGTGTGGGGCAGGGGTGTGTGTATGGGGCATGGAGGGTGTGTGCAGGGCATGGGGGGGCCCCAAGCAGCCCTTTGCAGGCTGGAACTCTGTCAGCCTGCACAGGAAAAGCTACAATTTCCCACATTTTTCTCCTTTAAAGGAGAATCCATTTTTTAAATTTTAATCAATTTTTAAAGTTTGTTCATGACCCTTTCATATATTTTTGTGACCCACTTTTGGGTAGTGACCCATAGGCTGAGAAACACTATTCTAGGTAACACTGAGGAATTTGGTTCATGTGCATATGTATGTATATGTATGTGCATATTTTTAAAAAATTTCTTGTCAGTGATTTCTTAAGAATGTTTCTTATCATACAGTACTTTTAGGCTGTTGTCACAACTGCTGCTATAACTCTGGCTCTAGCCCTAATCCTGGCCATGGCCCATATCCTGGCCCTGGAGTTGGTTTGGAGCCCGTGCTGAAGCAGCTGCCCTGAATGCTTCTGCTGCGTGGTTGGGCAGGCATCAGAGCGATCATGTTCTTCATGCCTGCCACCAAAGTGGGGCCGGAGGTGGAAGTTAAGTGGCAGTTGGGTAGGGAGGTGGTCAGACAGGGGGAGGGTAGAGGCAGCAACAAGGAGCAGGTGATGGGGGAGGTGGGGAGAAGCTTGTTCTCAAATCCAAGATGAGGAGTTTTGTCTCCCATGAATGGGGAAACAAACCTCATCTTGGATTTAAATAAATATGGAAGTATCAGTGTAATGCTCCTGCTTACCCAATGAATGATTTCTGCAGAACCCAAAGCAGGCTTTTCTCCCTTCAACTTATCTGCCACGACTTGATAGACTATAAGTCAAAGAGGGGTTCAGCACTGTAAATATGGAAATCTCTGCTTCGGGTACTTGTGGCTTTCGAAGCAGTTCACATTGGGGCTCCAACTCCCCTACACCCTGTTCATAAACCAACCATCAGTGTCAAGATGCTACGATCAGTTGTGGCACTTCAGTCTTGTCCAGTTCCAATCTATAGTAACTATGTCCCAGCTTCTGCTTCCTCAAGGAAAAGTTGGCCAAGTCTGATGGTACTTTCCTGCCCTTCTCAACCTTGTCTACCTAATCCTTGTCCTCAAGGAGCTACTCCTTATAGCAGGTCTTGGATAAGGGCCAACTTGTTCCCTGGCCCTTGTGGCCTCTCAGAATAAAAATCAACAAAAATAGAAAGAAAAAACAACAACAAGGAAGACTCCACTCCAGAGGGCTTATCTATTTTGGACCCAGCATCCCCATTAGGACTTAGTTAAATCTCTCTACCCCCTATAGGACCTGAGCCTTGCCCTATGCTGAAGTTTTGTTTCCCAGCCTCCGCCCACCAGAACCTATCTGCTCTGCCTCGGTGCCTGGAGACCACCTCTGCCCCAGCCTTGGTCAGCCTGGAGGCATTTCCCTCTCCCTCTCTCCCCCTGCTGGCACTCTGAGTGCCTTTTAAATTATCCATGGAGGCGCCTGTGGCTGATGTCATCTGCCAGGTGCCACTGAGATTGATCAATAGGGAGCTTTTAAACTGCAATTGTGGTGCCATGTGATGCTGCAGCTCCATCTCTCCCTGCTCTAAAGGTAAGTTTTCCCCTCTCTCCAGGGCTTTTTGTTCTGCCCATTTGGGGTCGGTGGGGTTCTCAGGGTATTTGGGGGGGTGCATGGTCTCCATTGTCATAATCAGAGTTCAGGCATGAAATATTAACCTCTTAGAAAGAGAGCAAAATGTTGATGTTGACTATGTGAAACCAGGATTTTCATCCAAGATGCACTAAAAGCTCAGATAATTTTGTTCTGGAACACATTGCAATGAACTTTTTTCCAAAAAAGCATCATTTCTGTTCCATGGTCCTTGGAACTTGCTAATAATAGCAAGTAAAAATGCAATTAATGCATGTCACCAGTGTAAAATGTTCTATCTGTCCTAAATGTATTTTGTGGCTCATTATCATCTAAGAATGGCATTTTATTAAACATGACACAGCTAATCACTTTGGAAAAGTACCTCATTTTTAAAATATCAGCAAAAATCAACACATTTGTCATATTCTCTGAAGTGAATAGCTGAAAATATAATTAAAAATATAACTATTGAGATTATTGAGAGTTATAAATATAATTAACAGATTCCTTTTTGTTTAGATTGCCAATTTTGCTTTAGGAGACCATTGATAATTTATTTAAACTAATTCCTCATTAAAATTAAGTACTAATTGCTAAATTATTACTTCATAATGTTACTATAGAAAAATGCAGATCAAATGCAAATAGAGACTGACATTTTTAACTATTTTAGTATAATAGCTAATTTTTCCTTCATCACAACTGAACAAAAGACAATTTGTAGTGATTAACAAAATATTTTTAAAAAATGGTTTTAAAATTTGCATTATTGCTAAAATGCATCTGTCACACACAAGTGATTAACTCCCTCTGTCCTCAGGATTCTGATCAAAGAGTATTACTATTACGATTATTTTGTGTAGAATAGTGCAGTTAATAGATGCCATTTAGTAAACAAAGCCAATGATATATTCAGACAAAATGACAGAATGTGGATATTTGATCAACTTTGCTATAATTAATTACTGTCGGGCTGTCACTGTGGAAGGGCATAAACCCCAACGTCCTGCTGACATTCCCTTAAGGCTGTGCCCCTATAGCTGAGCTGGAGGGGATTTGATGCCCCTTCTTTTTCTTCGTGCCACAACTTTGATGATATAAGAGATCTGAAAAAGGGATTGATGACTGCCTGTCTCCTGCCCAACTCTATCTAAGGGGCTGCCCCGCACGCCGGGGAGCCTAACTCTGGGAGTGAAGAAAGGACCAGCTTGGAGTGAACTTTCCGATTCCCTCTTCTTTAAAGGGAAAAAAAAAAAGAGTTCTTGACCTTTGGCCTCCTTGGCCTCAGGGGTCTTCCAGGTCTGGTGCTCTCTTGCTTGGGTTCGTTACCCCAGACTCTTCTATGATCTGCTCTCCCTGCCCGGGTCTCTTCCCCGGGACCTTCAAACCGTGCTGCAGGGAACCTAATTATCGGCAAGTGCCGCTTCCGCAGCAGGGGGTTCTCTCAGACATCATCAGTTAGGGCAATGCAGTCTTTGCGGCTCGGGATCTTGCCTGCCCTGTTTTGGCAATGAAGGCTTCTGGGGGGGTGAGCCCCTACTCCCCTTTCCTTGGTGTGGCAGGGCGACCTCTAGGGGTGCTGTGACCTCCCCTAGCGCCCCTACCTACCGTGCCAAATGGGGTCTCGAACGCACCCTCTATCTTGCCCGCCACGTCTTGCTGGTAGATATCAAAGGGAAGCTGCCTTCCTGCCCTCCTTGGCACAGTGCCTGCCTTCCTGTAACGGGGCTCTGTCCAATTGCCCGCCTGTATCCTCACGGGTGCCCCCTTGCTTCCCTCACTGCACCGGGGCCAGTCTCCTGCGGCTCTCGTAGCCTGCACCGGGGCCTTGCCCTTATACCGTCGCCCTCCCTGGGCTGGCCTTTGTACCGTCGCCCTGCACCTGGCCTCGCGGGCCTCACAGCCCTCACTGGGTCTGTCTCCCCACGGGCCAGCCTCTGTACTATCGCCTGTGCCGGGGCCTATCTCTTATACCGCCGCCCGCACTGGGGCCTCGACACCGTTGCCCGCGCCGGGGCCTGTCTCTTATGCTCGCGCTCCCCGCACTCTCTGCCCACACTGCGGCCTTGCTCGCGCTGCCCGTGCTCTCGCCCCCAAGCGGGGCCTATGCCTCATACTCCCTGTGCTCTCGCCCCCAAGCGGGGCCTATGCCTCATACTCCCTGTGCTCTCGCCCCCAAGCGGGGCCTATGCCTCACGCTCCCAGCTTGTACTGGGGCCTTGCTCACGCTTCCCGGGCTCCCCGC
>NW_017728886.1:195060273-195063703 GCF_001723895.1 Crocodylus porosus | reverse complement strand
GGGGCTCAGGTGGCCTTGGCCTTACCTGGCCCCCAGACCCCCTTCCAAGGGTCTTACGCCCACTGGGCTCCTCACAACGGGGCTCAGGCAGCCACAGCCTTACCTGGCCCCAGACCCGACTTCTCAGGTCTTATGCCCCACTGGGGCTTCTCCCCAATTGGGGCTCAGGCAGCCTCAGCCTTACCTGGCCCCCAGACCCCTTTCCTGGGTCCTATGCCACACTGGGGCTCCTCCTGATAATCACCCACACCGGGGCCAGGGTCGGGACACCCCAAAACGCAGCACCCTCTGCGGCACCAGGAACCCCCCCCTACTGCTGGGGAGCTTCTATGAGGTCTCCTCCACCACTACAGCCTCACCCGGTCCTCCAGTCTTACACTCCAAAACCGAAAACACAAAACGAAACCTTACACTCCAAAACCGAAAACATGAAGCCCCTTGGCCATACCAAATCTTAAGCCAACCTGGCTATCCTTCGTCCATCTCTGTCAGGGTCCTCTTCACCCCGTATGACCATGCCACTACTGCTCAAGCCATCTGGCTTCCTTACTACACCCGCCCTGCTTGCTCCAGCAGGACTCCTGCTCCTTAGGCTGCCAGAGGGGAACTGAGTCTGGCCTCAGCCTCGCTGTTTATATAGGCCAGGCCCAGCCCCCTTCTGGTCAGCTGACCAGACTGGTTGCCTTGGCAACTCACACCTGTGCTGCCCTGGTGAGTGGCAGCTGAGCCCATATTCCTATTATCAGTAGCAGGCACCCTAGTGCCCTGCTACACTTGGACAGGCACCTGTCCTTAATCCGGACTCTCCGACCAGCTGGGGAATGTCCACAGGAGGCGAAAGGAAAAAAAACAACCCAGAAAAAAATGCCATGGCGGGTGGTTCAGGTGGATCCACTGCCCTTGCCGCTCTCAGGGGCTATCCCCAGATTCCCCTCCAGTGCCTGGCCTCTTCCACCCTCTGCTTCACTCCTGCAGTGAGGGTGCCACCATCTCTTCAGCCTCAGCCCAGCAGCTTACCCACACTTCTCGTTCTTCAGCTACTCGCCACTGCTCCTTTAACCCCCCTCTGGATCTGCCCCCAGCCTCCGGATACAGCCTGTGCTGCAGATTGGTCCTAATTTGCTTCACCTGAGATGGAGGTAAAGCTGAGCCGGTGCAGACTGGGACTTCCCGCCGTAGAGTAGATGTCGCTGCATGAGGTGGTTCATGTCCATGGCTGGGGATACACCCCTGGTGAGTGCCCTGCAGGCTCTCACAGTTACCATCATATTTTTTCACCCAAGCTGATATTTTATATAACTTTGATTGTCTCTGTTTAGAAAATGTTCTTATAAGATACTACAATAAGACATAATTTCTGAACTCACTTGATATAATCTTAACAAACACATAGAAAAATATTATGTACCTATCTGCACTCTACTCATCTCATGGATGCAGTCTTTGAGATCATCAAGATATGTAAGTTTAAGTTCCTATGAATATTTTAGTTTCTTCCCATATAGGTGCAGTAGTGAGTACTACTGGAAATTGTAACATGATGGAAGCATTTAACTTCTTAGATGTAGATTTGAGAATAGATGTTACGAATAATTATAAACCCAGATATTTTGAGATGCAATAATCAGCAGATTTCTTCATCAAACAGTCCTGAAGGCTAGGTACAGACATTTGGAGGTGTTATTGGTTCAAAATGATATGAGGTAGGTCAGGATGGGGGCTAATGGAGGGTTGGGGGTCCAGCAGGTTGGAGAGGATTGGAGGTCTACCAGGGGGTGGGGAGAAGACACTACACATGAGGGGTGAGCAACAGGCATGACCCATGGGTGGGAGGGCCAGGCACAAGCTGTAGGTGGGGTGGGAGGGCAGGTATGACCCATGGGTGGGGTGGGAGGGCAAGTGCAACCTGCAAGGGGTGGGGGAGAAGGCATGACCTGTGGGTGAGGTGGGCAGGGTGAGGTGGGTGAGGTCAGAGGGAGGAGCAGGCATGACCCACAAGGGGGGAAGGCACAACCTATGGATGGGGTGGGGGGCAGCCATGACCCATGGGTGAGATAGAGGGGCAGGTATGACCCATGGGTGGTGGAGGGGTCAGCATGACCTGCAAGGGGTGGGTGGGGCCATCATGACCCACAGGTGGGTTGGGGGGCAGGCATAACCCATGAGGGGGAGGCACAACCTACTGGTGGGGTGAGGGGGCAGGTGTGTCTGAAAATAGGTGGGGGAACAGGTGCGACCTGCAGGTGGGTTGGGGGAGCCAGCATAACCCACAGGTGGGCTGGGGGGCAGGCATAACCCATGAGAGGGGGAGGCACAACCTACTGGTGGGGTAAGGGGGCAGCATGAACCCCAGGGGGGGTGGGGAGGCAGGCATGACCCATAGGTGGGGTAGGTTCCCTCCTGTGAACCTACACCCCCATCCCCTCTGCCCCTTCCCACTTATGTGCTTGGCTCTGGCAGTGGCAAATGTTGATAAAAGTGGCTGAAGCCAGAATGGCTTGTGGAATGGTGGTTGAGAGGGGTGGCTGGTTTGAGGGGGCAAGGGGCCAGGGGGCAAAAAATAACTTGGTGAAACCGGGGGGAGGGGCATGAAAAGAGAAGCTCTGGGGCTGAGGCCAGCAGCTGGGTTTTCCCAGCCCTGGGGCTGTGCAGGGGAAGTAGACAGAAGTTCCATGCACTGGTTTGACCTAAATTGATTAAGTCTATACTACATAGATCCAGGTTTGTCTTAAACCGGGTTCTGCAATTTTTAGACCAGTTTGTGTACATGGAACTTCTGTACAGTTACAGGCTTAGACTGATTGCCAGTCACTGAGACCAGGTCTATAAGTGTAAGGTCAGCACCAGGATGAGCTAAATTTCAATTGGGCAGCCATCTTGAACCCAGTTTAACTTCCTGAATATCTATACTTAGCCTAATTAACAAGAGATCATTGTATTTTAGACTTAGTTTTGGTAAGTAGTGAGATCATTATAGATTAAAAGAACTGGATGTGAATTTAAGTGGGCTTAAATTTAATGCACATTAAACTAATGCAGATTAAGTGGGTTTTGGCAAGTGCCTACATGTGTTGGGAGTTTGGACTAACATTACTCCCATGTTGCTTCAGCCCTGCCATGTGCCTCTGTGGGCACCAGGGGAGCTTCAGCCTCCAGACACATGGCTGCCAGCATTTGGCAGTCATGCTGAAGCCAAAGACAGCATCAGCTGTCAGCATTTGGAAGCCACCTTGGAAACACAGTCCTGCCCTCTGATCTCTGGCCAGCCCTTTCCCTGATCAAGAGCCACATGCCCAGTGTAGCATACAGCAGCATCCTCCTTGCCCAGAATGTCTCCCTGCATCAGGGCTGCCCCTGCCCCTGCCCCTGCCAGTGATGCTTGCACCCTGCTGCTCCAGCCAGGACCCTGCCAGCGATGACCAGTGCCTGC
>NW_017728886.1:195040021-195059930 GCF_001723895.1 Crocodylus porosus | reverse complement strand
CTGGTGAGTACCCCCTCCTTCACTCCTCTCTCCCTGGGGGGCTGGGCCAAGTAGGGGCCTGGGCGGGGGCTTGACCCGGCCTGGCACCAGGCAGCGGCCTCCTCCGAGCAAGCGAGGAGTTAACCCCTTCCCACCACGAGCCCGCTTACCTCCAGCTGTGCTGGGGGGTTAGCAGAAGGCCCAGAAAGAGTGGAAAAAACTGTTGAGCAGGGAAAGGTACATAAAGATAAAGGAGTGTAAATATAAAATGAGAATTGACCAAAATCAAATTGCATTAAGACTTGTAGAGACAATTGACGCAGAGGCTGAAAGATACTTTAGTCATATAAATAAAAAGAGAACAAGGAAGAAGTGGGACCTCTAAATCAGAGGTGATGAATATATGGGGCCCTAAGGGCCCTGGCCCTCCTTGGGAAGAGGGCTCTCACCTGAAATGCATAAAACTTTCCATATGTCTTTCATCTTAGCCCCCCCTTCCTCCCCTCCCCCACAGCAAAAATTAGGCACCTATGCTCTAAATCGGGGCAGATTATTTCAGGGCTGATTACTGAGCTTTGGCAAGTCATCGAGGGCCACATGACAGGCAGGCAGGTGCAGATAAATATTAATTTTCTAAATATTTTAGGGGCACCGTGGGCTGGATAGAATGGCCTGGTGGGCCACATGTGGCCTGTGGGCGACATTTTGCCCACCCCTGTTCGAAATGATAGGATGGAGAAAAGTTTAAAGTTAGTTTAGGCTTTACCCTAAAATTGAATGTATACTTTATCTTAGTTTTCAATAAAAAGAATAACGCTGAACATAAGAACAGAAGCAAGATGACTAATAACTACATGGAAATCAAAATTACGACATTCAAAGCAGAAAGAAAACTCACAGAGTTCAATTTATGCAAGTTAATGGAGCAAAACTGAAACATCTACCTCCTAGAAGTGTAGCAAGTAGCAAATACCTCCAGTAGGAAATATTTTAATAAATCTATATGGCTAAGGTAGTACCATCTGATTGGGCAACAACAAATGTGATACCTAAATTTAAAAAGGGAAAGAAACTATCAGGCACCTAGAGCCCCATTAGTTTGATATCAATTGCATGTATGCAAAGCTTTACAACAATTTTTGAAGGAAAAAATAATTGAAGACATCCAAATGCAAGTGCAAATTCTAAACGAAATGCATCTCTAAGTACTGTAGTTAAAAAGCTCAAAACATCCCTGCAAAATGTGAAGTGCATTTGTATTGGTTGCATGTACATTGTTATATTTCCATCTTATAAAATATGCTTGTTCTTATTTCATCTGTACTTGCTTATCAGGTGGAATTAGCAATGACTGGAAACAAGTAGGTCAACAGTAGTTTATACTAGAAAACATTCAAACATTTATTGGTATGATTAGAGAATCCACTTCCCCTGTTCTCTTTTGCTGTTTAATATGTATAGTTCTACTAGGCTACTTTGATAGTAAATAACACAATTCATTAACAAAACAGAAATGATAAAATAGTAATTTATTCCACAGTGAAATAAGAAGCTTTGGAATGGTTTGCCAAAATATATTACATATCTATTATTTAGATTTAAACACCAACAAAATGCTCTTCCATCAAATATTCTTTAAATAAAAACTCAAGTTTTTTTCATTCAGTCATTAAACTGTATCATAGCAATGATGTAAAAATAGTACTGTCACTTTTAGCCAGTGAACACAAATGTTATCAAGAGTACATATTTTAGACTAATGTAGAATGTTAACTAGATTAAAGATTCATTTAGATGCTGTGGTAGAGATCTTTGATATTCAGAAAAATAATGTTACTCTTTATTGGATTTTTTCTTACTTTTCCCATGTGGGCTATTTTAATAAGAGTTCAATCTATAATGTATAATCAAGTATATATGAGCATCACTGCCTTACATACCTGTGCATCACATATAAAAAATCTTTGCACTTCATAGATAAGACGGTCTGGGCTAAGGACAGAAATTACACATAAACTGGTTTAAGTGATCAGAAACTGGTTTAAAACTGTAACAGAACAGAAGCTCAGTGCACATAAACCAGTTTCAAAATGGCTGAAACTGGTTTAAGATAAACCTGGCTGAATGTCATATCAGACTTAAGTTATTTGGGTCAAACAAGTTTGTGAAACTTCTGTCCCAGACCTCTTCCTCGTTCAAGTTAAATTACAGTTCCCCAGCATCCCAGCATGCTTTTCAGGCCTGGGCTCAGGCGGGCTGTCTGTTCCAGAGACAAGTGTTGGCCCCACCAAGAGGCACGTGAAAGCAGGAGGAGGAAGTGATAAGCAACTCTGCAGCATGTTACTATTGTAAGTCTGGACTGCAGATCCCAGAGACCTTGGGGGCAGCAGGAAGAGGAAGTGAACACACAGCCAGAGAGCCACTTTTAGTGCTCCCTGGCTTCTGTCCTGAGCCACAGCGGGCATGTGGCTGCATTATCTGGATCAAAGGTAAATGCCTGTTCACTTCTGTTTCAATTTAATATGCACAGCTTAGACTAACCTGCAAAGACTGAATCAATGCAGCCTTGGGGTTTTTATCTGTCTGTAACTAGCTGAAGACAAGATTGCTTACAGCATTGAATAAGATATTTAATCTGCTTTCCTGTTTTAAAGTCTTCTTGAATTTAAAAGATAATTTAATTCAAAGAGAGGGGATTCATATTCATCAATTATCTCTTGAAATAATTAAAGAAAGTGTTCCCCTCTTAATCCTGTTTCTGTACATTCTTAATGATAACACTGAACTTTCATTTCAACAACATAATGAAGCAATAAAAATACAAGTTTATTTACTTATGTTCAATTTAGCTGTAAGAGCTTCTTGGCATTTTTTTATCTTAGACAGATGGAGAGTATAGAGTGTTTTTTGTTAAAGGTACATTTTACAGGGTATCTGAGTTTATTGATAAAATGTTAAAAAAGGGGCCGTTATTTGACTGAGAAACCCTTTACCCGTCTAAAAATATTCCCTTATTTGTAAGGGATAGAGTAGTGTTTTGTGGCAGGCAGGAAAAATGGATCTTTCCGCACTGAGGCTTAAATATGGCTGACAGAGTCATGTGATGGTTACATGAAAGCAAGGTGAATGTCACAATAAACAGTTTGGTCTCTTTACATTTCATTTATGTAATACTATATTAAATTCATGTAATCTGTTAGGTAAAATTCAAAGAATCTGTGTCTGATTTTTCTCTGTGTGTTTGTCCAGATATTTATGTTCACATATTTATGACCCTAGCCAATTGAACCAATTGTCTCCAATGGCTCATGTATAGTAAAACAATGTTTTGTTGTTCTGGAGTAGACATTCTGAAAAAAGGCAATTAAATGACACTGGATCAATAGAACTGCAAATTGCAAACGTTGCTAATGGGCAGTTTCTAGATTATGATGTTCACAATGATGCAGTATTTATTTTTTCGCCACAGCGGGGGTTTTTTTGAGTAGAAGCACTGGGTCAATCTCTTAGCCAGCAAAAATTGGGGTAGCTCATTATTTTTCATCATATAAACCAAGGCTGTCCAACTTCTGAGTCATTGAGGGCCTCATACCCTGTGGACCAGAGTGACAGGGGCCACATACTGTGAGCCACCAGCTCCTCTGGCACGCTGGGTTACATTGTGCTGCCCTGCCCTGCCCCCAGAGGGGGAGACAGAAAGTGGAAGTTGGAGGAGGAAGGAGGAGGTCAGAGACTTCAGCTTCTGCTTCAGCCAGAGAAGGGGGGAAAGCCGTACGGGGTTTGCCAACCCCACTAAGATGCTGTTAGGTAAGTATAAGATCATAGAGTAACCAGGGGTGGGTGAGTGGGGCATATGTCCCAGGTACTTACTTACAGGAGGCACAACATTTCCTAGTCATGCCTCTTTATATGATTTCCTACCATTTTATAAATAAGAAACTTCCTCCGGAAACATGCTATCTTCCGATTATATTATTTATGCTTTGTTTGGTACTCTCTGGGTGCATCTATAAAAGATGCTATGTCACCATGGCAATGCGCTACAGCAGTGTAGCATCAGCGGGCACAACACACGTATGTTGCCATAGCAACACGCTCCCTCACTGTAGTGCATTGCTACGGTGACACAGTGGGTAAAAATAACTGTGCCACCAGCATGGTGCAGTAACAGCTGTTACTACGCCACTGTTTAGTATTTCCTAAAAGGAAGGTACTAACTGACGGCATAGTGACAACGGCACCATAGGGCACATGCAAACGCTCCCTCTGTTTTAAATTTCTTTGTACATAAGATGCATTTGTATGTATTATCTTCAGACAATTTTCTTTCTTTTTAAGTAGTAGCAAATAGAAGACTGTTTTTTAAATACAAAACAAGATTTTTTGCATTACTTACAACTTCATAACAATAATATATTTCTGTTAAATCAGAAAGGTAGGAAGGCCCTGTATGTCAAGGGTCACCATACGTCCCAGTTTAGCAGAGACAGTCCTGGATTTCAGAGGTCAGTCCTAGCTGGCTGTTGAGAATTAAAATGAGCATCCCAGAAATGCAGGGGCATGGGGCACAGTCTGACAAGGAGGCAGAGCAAGGTGGCATGCCAGGCAGGCAGGCAGGTTTCCTTATGGTCAGCCTATGTACATCTCACCGTACCATATGTTACATTACCTTACCAGATGTTTATCAAAAACCACTCAGTTTGATTCAGCTTGTACAAATAGTCTTTCTAGAGACTTATGGGAATCAATATAAATTGACTAGGCATAGAAGGCCATAAGATAACTATATAAAACTGCTATTACTGAGAGATATAGCAGAAAACACAGTATTTACAGTGGAAGGTAGACTATCTGTCTAAACACTTCTCTGCTAGTTACAATATGCTAGAAATGAACATACCTACATTTATACTTTGTGAAAAGATATAGTCCACCCTAATGCATAGATAAAAGTCTAGGCTGCCAAGATACTTCATCTGAGCATCACATTTAGTTGTGTTGCATGAAGGGACTACTAGCCATAGAAGATAGCTAGCTGCTGTCCTAAGTAGGTCTGTATTGTTCATTTGGGTTGGAAACCAAAATTAAAAACAGGAATAGAAAGAATGGTTCAGATCAAACCAAAGTTGATTTTTTTTTTCAATTTTTATGACCAAGGTGGAAAACTAAAATATTTCACTTCATGTGTACAAAACCATCCCATTCAGCCTGTAACAAAATTATATTATTGGTAAATGTAATATTGCCCTCTCATCGCCTCCCCCCTCCCAAATCCACCTGCTCTATTTCTAAGCCCCTCCCCATTAATAATGTGCAATTGTCTGACCTGACTTATGTAAATATGTATGAAAGTAAATGTTATGTAAATACCTAAGAAAGGTTTTCACATAAAAAAAAGAATTCCAATTTAGTTGTATTTAATCTGCCTAGAATATGACATAGAAGAACTA
Source organism: Crocodylus porosus (assembly GCF_001723895.1). Classification (NCBI taxonomy): domain Eukaryota; kingdom Metazoa; phylum Chordata; order Crocodylia; family Crocodylidae; genus Crocodylus; species Crocodylus porosus. The sequence goes on along the minus strand of NW_017728886.1, from coordinate 195,054,501 downwards.
GCAAAATCATTTGGTAGAACAGCTAAATTTTATTAAGCTGCAAAGCCAAAAAGATAGAATCAAACCAATAAAGAGAAAATCTATCTGAGAACTTTTCTGTGACACTTTTGCTAGAAACAGCACTTCATAATAATAAGATTTTGGACAAACGTATATTTTAGCTGCTTTGAAAGGGAAGGGATAACTGCTACCTTGTAGTGCACATTAGCTGTTACATGTAATGGTTACAGCTGCATTATGCTGTAGCAATACAAGTTAGTTAAATTGTGATAATTTTAACTCGAATGAAAAAGGATTAAGGTTGTAGCAGTTTTTCTATATATGTATCACTATAGAATTATGCAGATGGTAACAGTTGCATTGTAACAGTTTATATCATTTTCCTTTCTATCAATCTAATAATTGCTTCATCTGTCAGTACTGTAAGACTGCTCAGTACTGCTAAGTTTGACTATGGCCCAATAAATCATTATTCATCAGGGCCCAGGCAGATATAACAGTTTCTAAGTCATACTCATGTTTCTTGTGACTTACCTCTTATATAAAGCCTGTAAAGTAAGTCTGTTGTTACAAAAGCAGATTAAACACTCCTGGTATTCTCCCATGTCAGAAGAACCGTAATGTAGTTGAATTTAAGTCTGCTTTGTGTAGCTAAAATGGTAGAAAGTGGACTTTATTAAGTAAATCTAGGGCCGCTGCCAGATGTTATAGAGTCATAGAGAAGCAGGGTTGGAAGGGACCTCCAGAAGTCATCTAGTGCAACACCCCTGCCTGAGATTCAAACCATCCCATACAACCATAATCTAAACTCTACATAAGTCTGTGCTCAACCCTGACACAACATACACTTTACACCCTAACCTGTCACAGGTAAAGCAGGGAAACCACGGCAGCCGACATCCTGCTTCTATGAAATGTTGTCAATATATGCTCAAGTAGTTAATTTAACTGTATAGTGGGATCTGAGAATTTTATCCCAGATCCCAAAATTGTGCCTCTTGCCATTCTGGATGTTCAAGGTCTGGCATGGCAGGATGCGCAGTTTTGGGAATCTGGGATAAATCAAATTCCATCACATGTCTGCCAGTGCTTGGAAAACCTGGGGAGTTGCCCCACAATGCTGGGCTGCTCTCATATCCTTTAAAGTTGTCAGAGAGCCTTGTAATGAAGACCAGCTCCCCGATGCTGAAGAACTTGCACATCCATTTAAAGTTCCCCTTGAACAGGCTGGTGGGGAGCCTGAGATCAGGAGCTGCTTTCTGATCTTGGGCTCCCCGTGTGCCAGCCTGTTCAAAGGGTGCAAGTGCAGCTGGGCTGCACACACACCTTTTAAAGGTCCAGACACACAGGGAGCCTGGGATCAGTGAGAAGCTCCCCAGTCTTAGGCTTCCCGCTGTTATGAGTGGCTCCTCAGTTCATCCAGCCGCCTCGCACACCCTTTTAACTGAGTGACATGCCAGATGTTAAAATTATCTCAGGATGCTTCTGCATCAAAAAGAAGTTGCTCAGAAACTTCTCTGAAGTAGATTTGTAAACTTTGTTGTAGGTTCACCATTTTTATCATGGGATAACTTGCCTGAACATCTGGCATGTTACAAAAGATTGTGACCTTTGGAGGGGCCTAGCTCATATTGCAATATTTCTAGATGTCATCGGGGTATCAATTCACCTTCAGAAAAAATCTTTATAATCCTTAAAGCCTAAAAATGTATTTGAGTTTAAATGAATATCTATTCTGAAAATATGCAAAACTGGTATACTGCTAATCAAACACTTCTTGTGTCTACTGAATCATATGGAATGCCTAAACTGACAAAAATGTTTTTTTTTTTATCCCTATTAGTATTGTAGCGTGATCTGGATCCTCTTCTTTATATGTTCCCAAGAGAACTGTTGATTATATTATGGTTGGTTGCATTTTGCACACATGTAACTGAGAATACAGCTTGGTCTTTAGAAAACCTTGATTATTGGTGATGAAGTGTAGGGACATCTTAGGTTACTAACCTCTTTGACAGAAAGCAGTTTTTGTCATACACACAAAGTACATTGAGCCAGATTCTACGCTCTTTTTTTCTGAAAGGTGCAGCACAGAGGTATAACACAAACAAAAGGAGTTTTATAGCACTTCCGTGATACTCAGGCTCCAGACTGATCTGAGTCTTAAAATGGGCTCAGCCTTGCAGACCACTAATATGCATGAGTTGCCTTTTCAACATTGTCTTTACATAGGTTTCAGTATTCCACTCATCACTGTAATGTCTAATGTCTAGATCCACAGAAGTATTTAGGAGCCTAATTTCCAGTGAAAGTAACTGAGAGCATAGTCCCTAAATGTGTTTAGATCTGGCCCTAGATACCACATTGGTAAGTTCAGGATGAGATTTCCTGGGTAAACTCAAAAACTGGTGATCTGTAAAAAGCATGGACACCACAAATGCTAAACAATTTCTTGCTCTGGTTATGTAAGCATAGCTCTATAATTGTTGGAATAACCCCCTCCCCCTAAAATTTAAATCTAAATATCTATCAACATGCACGTATGTCAATCACTACATGCTTAGTCTTTCTCTTATTTAATTGGAATTGAACAAATAGGTATAGGAAAGGGACCAAAGTCTGAAAATATTTAGCAGAAGAATAACCTTAATGATATTCTAAAAAGCATTTATACCAGGCTTCAGTTACTTCAGCTAAAATTTAATCAAGGAGATTAATGAATATTTAAACAAACCATTCAAGTTTTATTCTGCTTCATGAATAAATTGTGATGTTAACTACAAAAGACACTCAACCTTTGGGTAAATCTAAGTTTTATTAACACCATAAAAATGACAAATTGAGCAGGTACCTGGAAGCTAAATGATTTTATAAAATTGTGTAAGCAAATTGTATTATCCAGGGGAAATATGTAACTTTCATGATGATAGTTAAAAGATTACATTTGCCATCCTCCTCTTTACCTCATAATCGCTGCCAAGACAAACAAGAAAGCATATATAGAAACACCTAACATACCAAGTATCGTTGCAACTTGTCACAGAAAAGCTCCTTTCATTTCTTTAGCTCTTGAACTTTTCCTATAGTCCAGGAAGAGCTTTACAATCATGTATTACCAATGAAGTATTGACAAATCCAAAAGAATGAAGATTTACAGAGGTGGGGATTTCAGGACCTAAAAATAGCCAAAAGACCAATGAAGAATTATCAACATCCTTTTCACAGATAGTCATGTTTAAGGTAAATAGTGTTCTTTAGTCTTGTTCAAGATAAATAGCTTTTATGTCAGTATTTGTAAATTTTTAAGGAAAGCATATAATACAGCTGAGCATATAATAACAGTGAAGAACATGGCATGGCATGTACTGTCAGCTGTTTCTGAGGGCTGCCCACATATGGAGACTGTCATCACACAAAAAAAGTATTATTTATCCAGAGAGATGTGCCCTAATGAAATATTCCAGTGAAAACAGAGTGCAGGTACTCTCACCCCATTCTGTGGTTTTGATTTGAATAAATTTACTGATGTAAAAAACTGTCTCTGGTGGAAAGAAGGATAGATTTGCACCTAAATCAGAGATGTGTAAGCTTTCATGAGCAGCAGCTTACTTCATCAGATGCTAGGCATCTGACCATACTAAAATGGCTAACTACCTCTCTCAAACTATTTCTTTCTCATTTACCCTGAAATTATCTTGTTAAGTTGGTTCTATGGATATAAAAAATCACTTTTCTCAATGGACACACAACGGTCTAAACCTCAACAGTATAAGGAAAAAGTGTGCTAGATAAAAACACAAGGCAAGAAGCACTGAGCAGACAAGAAACACAGAGGAAGTTGATTCTTCATTAATGGATGAGCTGCCACTTGGCCAACAAGTTTTCTTTACCTAATAGAGGTAAACGACTTAAACAACAGGGAAGTAAAGGATAATTATGGATTAGATGTAAACCCAGGTCATTTTGTTGTTGATATCATATTATTTATTGTATGTCCTATAAAGTACTTGGGCACAAAGAATTTTTGAGATGTATTACCTTGTAGCATGGAAAAGCATCCCTAGATTTAACTTTATTTGAATCTCACTATCTCTACTTGCACTTGAATGCAACTGCTTTTCTCACCAGCTCATGCCTTGTCCAAAAGCTCTCAGGGATGAAGCCTGAATGATGAGGACTTGCAGCAAGATTTAGAGATGGATTAGAGACCAGGAACTTAGTCCTGTAAAATAGGGCCCCTTCTAATTGTTGGCATTGGATTTATGATGGACAGACCCAAATGCTCAGACTGACCATGACTTTTCTATTTGATAATAGGCAAATGTTATTGATACACAGTGATAGCAAATAAGAATAATGCAAATAATCCTATATCTACCACTCCTAGAGCTGCACAGAGTCCAGGTACATCTGGCCAGTACCCAAGCTTCACTCTGAGGTTCTCTCTTAAATGTCAGATGTCAGCAGCCTGCAGTTTCAAGACTGAGGCCCACCCCCCCAGTGGGGTGGGTGAGACGGGCTGGTGGTGTGTCCATGGTGGCCTCAGGTTCCCTTTTTGGGGACTCTTTTCTGCTCTGAAACCCCTCCTTTTGTATTCTTTCCCCCTCCTGATGACTCTTCATCTCTGGGCACTGCTGATTCCCCTCTATTCAGCACTGGTGAGACCATACCTGGAGTACTATGTTCAGTTTTGGGCCCCTCACTACAGACAGGATGTGGACAAATTTAACAGAGTCCAGTGGAGGCCAAAAAAATGGTGGAGGGACTGGGGAACATGACTTATGAGGACAGGCTAAGGGAACTGGGCTTAGAGAAGAGAAAACTGAGGGGATTTAATAGCAGCCTTCAACTACCTGAAGGGGGTTTCGAAAGAGGATGGAGCCAGACTGTTCTTAGTGGTGGCAGATGACAGAACAAGAAGCAATGTTCTCAAGTTACAGCAAGGGATGTTTAGGTTAGATATTAGGAATAATTTTCTCACTAGGAGGGTAGTAAAACACTGGAACAGGTTACCCAGAGAGATGGTGGAAGCTCCATCCTTGGATGATTTCAAAACCTGGCTAGACAAAGCTTTGGCTGGGATGATCTAGTTGGGGAAGGTCCTGCTTCAAGTCAGGGTTGGACTAGATGACCTCCTGAGGTTCCTTCCGACACTAACTTTCTATGATTACGATTTGTCTACCTGTGGTCACCGTACTGTCCACATTCTGTTCTGTCATCGTATTCCTGTGTATCACAAACCCATCACATGGTACATGGTTGTCATGGGAGATTTCAACTACCCTGACATCTCATGGGATGAGCACTTGGCTAAATCTCAATGGTTGCAAAACTTCCTCATCTGCGTGGATGAGCTCTACCTGACTCAAGAAGTCTATGGATTGGCAAGAGGCAAAGCACTGCTTGACCTGGTACTGGCAAAGGGGGATGATCTAGTCAGTGACCTAATAATTGAAGGGAAACTGGAAGATAGTGACCATGAGCTGATCACTTTCACTATCCACTGCAAAGCTGGCAAGTCAGTCAGCAATGCAGAAGTCCTTGACTTCCGGAAAGCTGACTTTGACAAGCTCCGGAGGCTTGTTGGCAAGGCCTTAAGGGATCATGACTTGAAGGGGTGGGAGTTCAGGATGAGTGGTTGCTCCTCAAGGGAGTGATCCTGAAAACACAAGCAGTGTCTATCTCATCTTGAAGTAAAGGTAGCAAAAGGGCACAGCAATTTCCTTGGCTCTTCAGGTAACTTGTGGATCTCCTGTGTCTAAGAAGAAAGACCTATAAAGGATGGAAGACTGGAATCACCTCAAAGGAGGAGTATTCTGCACTGGGCCAGACCTGTAGGGAGCAAACCAGGAAAGTCAAGGCTGCAACCGAACTCCAACCAGATACACATATCAAAAACAACAAAAAGACCTTTTTTAGATATGTGGGGAGCCGGAGGAAAAGCAAGGGTAACATTGGATGCCTGATAAACCAAATGGGAGAACTGACATGCTACACCCAGGAAAAAAACAACCTGTTTAATGGGTATTTTGCATCGGTTTTCCACCAGCCCCAAGGGACTGCCCTGCTCAACATCGTATGGGCCGACCATGGTGAGGGAGAATTGTTACTTTACGTCACTGTAGATCATGTAAAGGAACACCTTGAGAGGCTGGACACCTTCAAGTCAGCTGGCCTAGACAGATTACACCCCAGTGTAATTAAGAAGCTGACAGGCATCATAGCTCAGCCACCGGAACGGATCTTTGAGAACTTACGGCGCTTAGGTGAAATGCCCTAAGATTGGAAGAAGGCCAGTGTGGTACCTATCTTCAAGAAAGGGGGGAAAGTAGATCTGGGGAACTACAGGCCTATCAGCCTGACCTCTATCCTGGGGAAGATCTTGGAAAAAATTATCAAAGAAACCATTCTTGGCAAACTAGCTGATGGCAATATCTTGAGGGACAGCCAGCACAGGTTTGTTGCGGGTAGGTCTTGCCTGACCAATCTCATCTTTTTCTATGACAAGGTGACATGTCACCTGGACACAGGAGAAGACATTGTCATCACATATCTCGACTTTAAGAAGCCTTTGATCTGGTGTTCCATGATCTCTTCATGGAAGAATTGGCCAACTGGGGCCTTGACTACATCACAGTCCAATGGCTGGGGAATTGCCTCTGAAGTCGGACCCAGAGAGTGGTAGTATATGGAAGTAAGTAACTGTGGTGTGCCATGACCAGTGGGGTCCTCCAAGGCTCCGTCCTTGGGCCTATACTCTTTATCATCTTTATTAACTATGTAGACATTAGTATCAGAGGTGGACTGGCCAAGTTTGCCAATGACACCAAATTTTGGGGTAAAGAATCCATACCTGAGGATAGGCTGGTGATCCAGGCCAATCTCAACAGGCTCAGAAAATGGGTGGATGAAAACCTAATGGCATTCTACATCAAAAAATGTAAGGTACTCCACCTTCGGGGGGTGGGGGGGAAACCCGCAGCATGCTTATAGGCTCAGCAGTGCTATGCCTGCTAGTACCACGGCTGAAAGGAACTTGGGGGTCATGATTGACCACAAGATGAATATGAGCCACCAATGCAATGTTACAGATGGTAAAGTGAGCAAAACTCTGGCTTGCATCCATAGATGCTTCTCAAGAAAATCCCAGGATGTCATCCTCCTGCTGTACTTGGCCTTGTTAAGGCTGCAACTGGAGTACTGCATCCAATTCTGGGCTCCACAATTTAAAAAGGATGTGGAGAAGCTTGAGAGGATCCAGAGGAGAGCCACTTGTATGATCAGAGGGCAGGAGAACAGGCCCTATGATGAAAGACTGAGAGCCATGGGACTCTTCAGCCTGGAAAAGTGCAAACTCAGGGGGGACCTGGTGGCTGCCTATAAGTATATATGGGGTGTACATCAGAATCTGGGTGAACAGAGATCTGGGTTCACCAGAGCGCCCCAAGGGATGACAAGGTCAAACGATCACAAATTCCTCCAAAACCATTTCAGGCTGGCCATAAGGAAAAACTAATTTACTGTCTAAGCCCCCAAGGCCTGGAATACTAACTAAACTCTTTGGACATCTAACTTGCTGGGATCCTTTGACCCCAGCTGACTTCCTGCCCCTGGTCCAGGGGGCTGGACTTGATGATCTTCTGAGGTCCCTTCCAGCCCTAATCTCTGTGACATCTACGAAATCTATGACATACTCACATTCTAATTTGGCCTTGATCAGTCTTCTCCTAATTTGGTCTGTTCCCAAAAACTGGAAATCTCAAGGGCTGTGCAGTTGGGCAGTATGACCTCATGCCACCTTATCTCATGTTATGGAACACTGTGGTACATATCTTGTCTTCAGTTTCCCAGCCTGCATGTCTGCTTGCTACTTGCCTGTCAGATGCACTGGGTCTTGAGGAAACTGTCATAAACAAGCATTTAGAAATCCATTAACCCTTGCCCTTGCCCTGGACCATTGTCCTAACGCATATCTACTTTATCTACAAACCAATTCCCAAAAGCAAATCTCTAAATACTATTTTCTAGTCATCACTAATGATGAACAAAGAGAAGGATTGTCTTCTTCTGAAATAGGGCCGCCCAACTTCTTGACAATGAATTATGGATTACATTGTGGTAGTTTATTTGAGGGCCAGGTGGCAAATAATGTCATATGATGAGATATGTGTGAATCAAACAATAAAATAATAATTCATTACTAAAATAAATTTATTTGGCTTTTCTAGAGCACATTTCACCCCAGCCTCACTGCTTCTGGATTCTATAAATGGAGAATCTGTTGTGTTTGTGCTATTAACATAGTGGTGAGAAGAGAGAACTCTTTGCAGGTTTGCAGAACTAAGGAGACAGGATGGCTGTTTCATACACCTCAATCTCTAGCTATCCCTGCCATAGGGATTGGGCTTGGACATGGGCCCTTGGCACCTTGACACTTCGGTTGCTGAAGAGGTTAACATGTACCACTCAGTGAAGTTGAAGGAGAAATGGGTATTGTTTGCATGGCACAAGGCACCCTTATGCTAACTGTGCATGCACTAGTTGCAGAATGCTAAGCAATATAAATGAATTTCTGTATCACTGCACCTGAATGATAAACCGAGTTAATTAGCCTGGGTCTTGTGCTTTTTGTACAATTCTGGACCTGGCACGTACAAGAGTGAGCCTAGGGAATCTGTGTATGGCACTGCTTTGTGCTACTTAGACATAGTCTTCTGTGATGACTGTAAGTGTTGTAGGGCTTGCTGCCACTGCCCTTATCTCATTTTCCTACAGGCGGTGACAGGGTGGACCTTGGCTTCGGATCACCTGGTCTGCCACAAAGTTGGTCTTATGTTTCTTGCCTTCCGTGACTTTGATATTATATTACTAGGAGGCAATGCCCAAGGTGATTGTAGCAGGGCACTAGGGTGCCTGCTACTGAATGGTAGTGAATGGGCTAAGCTGCCACTCAGCAGGGTAGCAGGTGAGAGTTACCATGGTAACAGAGTGGGTCAGCTGACCACCAGGGGGCAGGGCTTGGCCTTTATAAACAGAGAAGGCCAAGGCCAGAGCCAGTTCCCTCCTGGCAGCTGCAGGAGCTTGGCGGGAGAGCTGATCAGACAGAGTCCAGGGTTACAACCTGGCTGCCCTGACTGGCTGTATGATGAGATGGGGTCTGGTGAAGAGCTGAGTGAGTGCGGACTTTGGGTTACAAGCCAGGAGGCTTCTTGTGTTTGTGTTATAGCTGTTTGGCTCATGGTTTAGTTATGGTTATACCGGTGGACTGGGAGAGGCTATAAGGGGCAGAGGAGGCCTCATAGGGACCCCGCAGTAGCGTGGGAAGGGGTCCTGGTGTCGTAAAGGGTGCAGCTTGGATAGGGGGCAGTGGGAAGCCCTGGAGCGCCACAGAGGGCGCAGCTTTGATAGGGGGCAGCGGGAAGCCCTGGAGTGTAAAACCGGAGGACCAGGTGAGGCTGTAGGGGTGGAGGAGGCCTCAATAGGAGCTTCCCTAGTAAAGTGGGGGTGTTCCTGGCACTACAGGGGGTGCTGTGTTTGGGGGTGTCCCGACCCCAGCCCAGTGTGGGCAGTTTCGGAAGGAGCTTGGCATAGGCAGAAGCCCCAGTGGGGCATAGGCCCAAAGAGGCAGGCCTGAGGGCCAGGTAAGGCTAAGGCTGCCTGAGCCCCAACCCTGGGAAGCCCAAGTTGGGCAGAGAAGGCCCGAGTGCGGGCGGGGCGCGCAAGGGGCGCGACCACAGGCCCGAGTGCGGGCAATGGGTGCGAGAAGCGCGGCACGAGTGCGAGAGGCATGATATAGGCCCAGAGGGGCGAGGACGCGCGAGAGGCGCAGCATAGGCCCCAGAGGGGGCAACGAGCGTGAGAGGCGCGGCACAAGTGCAAGAGGCATGATATAGGCCCAGTGGGGCACGCGATGCAGGAAAGGGTCAAGGGGCCAGGCACGGCTGCAGGCCACCTGAGCCCCAAGGAGCGAGAGGCGTGGGTGAGGGCCCCAGTGCGGGCAGAGAGCGCGAGAGGCGCAGGTACAGGCCCGAGTGCAGGCGAAGAGGGTGTAGCGGATCTGGCCCCGGGAGACGGCGTGTATATCGAAGCAAGCCCAGAGAGAGAGTGGGCTGCTTAGGACACCCTCGGGGGCAGGCTGGCAAGGACCGGCGTGGGAAGTGGCCTGGAATCAGGGTAGAGTAAGACTGGCCCCGTGCCAAGGGGGAAAGAGAAGGCAGCCTCCCTAATTGAACCAGTAAGATCAAAGACATGGCCACCGAGATGGAGGATGTGTTAAGGACCCTGAGTGGCACGGTAGGCAGGGGCGGTAAGGGGAGGTCACGGCACCCCAAAGCCGTCCTGCCACAGTGATCCCGATGCATAAAGCGGTTCGTTTCTCTGGAGGCCTGCAAAAAATCACAGACACACATACATTAAACGGCACAAAGGTGGCATTTGTTTACAAACAAAGGTCAGAGCAGAGTCAGGTACTCAGATTAATATGACCCCGTATTGGTATTCACAAGCAAAATTTATCTTCTCTCTCCTGGGCACATGTGCAGAAACAGGAACTCTTACAGCTTACTTCCGTTTCATACAAGCATACATGTAAGTAAATATGCATCAGCTAATTAAGCATGCTCAGAAACTACAACAGGTCACCAAAAGTTTACTTCCCCACCCCCCGCCCCTCCACTCCTTTTTCAAGGACACAGATAATTGAATTTTGGCTCCTGCAATCCGCATGATAAAGACTTAAGGCAGGTGAGGGGGAGAAACTGCAATTAGCATAAGAAAGGCTGGGAAAGAAAGTCCTTGGCCGTATTTCTTTCTTATCAGGTGCAAGACGCAAGCTGCGCATTTCTAACAATATTCTATTTCTAACAATCCTACCCAGTCTCACTCCCTGTCTTCTTCTGTGGGGCTCAAAACTTCCCCTTTATCCCACCCTAACATCTCCAGATGGCACTTGTAGATCGCTGCAGCCAAATCTTAATGCTGCCTGTTGGTCTATTGTTCTACCCTCAGCCACCAGGGTGACCATTGGCTTTAGTTGGGTGCATACCCTTCCAGGGCTGGCCTTAGAATGCACTCCAATATCCAAAAAAAAAAAAAAAAAAAAAAAAAAGAGAGAAAGCAAAACCCAACTGCTCTCAGTCTCTTTGTTTGACTCAGTCCATGTCCCTTTTACTTGGGGTCAGGCTCTCATGTGCAAATCACAACAAAAAAAATCAGTTAATCCAGTCACTGCTCTGTACAGACCTGCCCTGGCTTACTCATCAGCATTTACAGTCCAAATGGGATCTTTCCCTTATGCAGTGAGGGTCTAACCTGAAAACAGAAATTATTCTGGCATCTCCCCCAGATCCTCAGCTGTGACTCTGGTCCAGGGATTATCAGAAGCCTTCTGTGTGCAGGCCTCTGCCTGACTCCTTCTCAGTCACACCTGCAGCCTTTCTCCTGCAGGTTTTGCAACACTTGCCTCTTGGAACACTCAGCCATTCCTCTCTCTGTGACTTGCAGGGAATTGACCTCCCTCTGTCCCTCTTCTGGGCTAGAAATACCTCTGAGCAGCCTCCCTCCTCCAATCTGGAGTGAGATGCTACTCCGGATGTGTGGTGATTGCTTCTCTTCCCTTCCAGTCTCGAGGTGCAGCCCCGCTGGCCCTCCATGCTATAAGTGTTGCTTGCTTTCACTTTCCTTATCTGTTGCTGCCAGCTACTTTTCTTCTCTTGACCACCCATGCCTAGCATGTAAGGCACCTAGGGGCTTTTGTTTACTCTTTCTCACTACTTCACAACTTTGTAGACTTCAGAGTCTGGATAAATAAAGCTACTTATCAGACCATCAGTCTGCTCACAGGCAATCAGTCAGTCAGCCCTGAACTAGAAAATATAGTTGACTCATAACTGAGTTAGAAAACAGTTGCCTGGGAGGCAGAAAGGGAGTAGAGGTTTTAAAAACAGGTAGAAACATCTGAACTGGGAAAGTAGTTAGCAGAGGTATAGCTGGGCAGTTTGGACCTTGGATGGTAGCAGTATGTAACAGTATACAGTATACTGACAGTGGTTGGGCTGCTGGTGGCAGTAGGTGCAGCTGCTATTTTTGTACCCTCCTAATTTGGTGCTTGGGCTGGGGCCCAGCTCAACCCCCACCAATAGTTCTGCTACTAGCAGATAGCTGATTGATAAATCAATTTAGGAGTATTTAGTGAACCTAATAAAAACAGTTGTTTTTTTTTTTTTAAAGTTCAGCTGATTAAAAGATTAAAATATTTAACTTAATATGCTTTTTTTGTGAAAATACTGATTTTTAATGGAAATAATTTTCTTAAGGTTTGGTTAAAAAAATTGAAATTTCTAAGTTTCACTTCGGATTTTTGTTATACTTTGACTTGAAATATATACTTTTTCATGTGTAATGAGGAGGAAGTAAGAAGTATACGATGTATGAGTGCTCTGTTATCTTTTTCTGTGTGGGAGCAGGGGAGTAGCAGGATTAAAAAGCAGTGGGGGAAAAACACTTTCTCTAATATTTTCATTTTTTCATTGGAAAAAGTCAAAGTGTTACTTTAATTCACTTAAAATCAAGTTAAAAAGTGGCAATGATAAGCCTGACCTACTTTAAAAAGTACTTTATTATCACAACTATATCAGGTAAAAATATTATTTTAGTTTTTCTGATGTATCCAGTTAGATTGAGGTAATTGTGCTTGTATCGGTATTGCTTATGCTAGTTCTCAGCAAAAGCTATACAGCTATAAGCACTTTAGTACTGATATAAGTGTGTCTATGCTAGAAGGATTTTGCCAGTATAGCTATATCAGCATACCAGTAAAACCCTCCTAGTATATACTTTCAACCCTTCATCTCAGGGTGAAAATACTGCATTCTCTCACTTTTTAACTGATTTCATTTTACTTTTCCCTTCTTTTATTAATAGGAAAAGAGTAAAAGGCTTCAAAGAACGTGAACATTTCCCAAAATAAAAATATAGTTTTGGAATTAGAATTGGTTATGATCTTTTCCAAATTATTTTCATTTTTAAAATTGTTAGAAAAAAAATAAAACTTACCCCATAAATGATTCTCCAAAGAGATTTTTACAATATCCCATTTTTATTAAAATGTTTTGAAGAAATTTCCACCAGCTGTCAAATTAAGGACTCTTAATTTGCTGTGTCAGTATATGCTGCAGTTAATGCAGTTCTTGATAACCTTTGTTGGATAATTATACAAAATAAATCACTAAATACTTTTGTAATAAAAAATTCATGTCTATGCAGCTACCATTTCCTGTGGTCATTCCTGGTAATGGTGGTATAGCATGTGTAACAAGGATTTAAAAGCTGTCAAAACTAGTTAGAGATGGTGAAACAAAACCATCTTTACTTTCCTAGAGTTTTGTAGGTTAATTTCCAAATTACTGATCTTGCCACTTTTGGCACCTAACAGCAGGCAGAGACATATTAAAGATAGGATGCTTTCTCTGCATATTAAGTTCTTCAAATAGGAAACATGAGTATAAAGTTTGGCAAGACATGAGAAGCTTAATCCCAGCTGGAAAGATTGCGTTCATTATCAAGGAATGTACATTTTACTTTAAAGTTCTCCTGGTGACTTGCAAACTAGAATTGCAAATTTGCATGTGTTCAGAACTTGCCCCTTCTTGAGAAGGTTGAGCAGCTCTGTGCCTAGCTCCCACCTAAACCCAACTAGTACTAAGAAACTAGGCATAATTCTACTAAGGTTCCTGAAGACCTCAGTCTGTAGGCATTCTTACGGCATGTACTATACACTTAGAAACAGAGTTGGGAACTTCATAAAATGCAGCTGTAGTCACCATTTTTATTTTAAGAAAGAAAAGCAGGGTGCTGTCACCTTGTACGGTAATATCCTAGTAGTTAGTGTCACAACCAAATTTGATAAGCGTGCTGGCTAACACAGGGTTAAGCATAGACAAGTGCTGACAAGCTGCGGAAAATCCCCAGAGGGCTAGTGAGCATGCCCAGCATGTGCCCCATGCATGACCCCAGGCTTGTCAATCATAGCTCTGCCATGAGGTAACCTGAATTGGCAACATGCGCGTGCTCAAACAGGCACCAGAACACACTGGAACTTTCCACAGGGGAAGCCTTATGACTGGCCACACATTTCATATTTAAGGCTTGTAAGTTTCGGCCCACGCCCAGTCTGAGGGCAGAGATTGCTACTGCAGAGACTGCCTCTCAGGAGAGCCTCCTAGACCTAGAGCCCTGGTTCACTCCCTAGAGCTCCACTGGTCTCCCCGCTGTTGTTTCTGGGCACATTACTCGTCTTCGTGATGTAAAAATCACGGTTCGTTTCTTTGGAGGCTCAATGAATAATGATCCTTTAGGCACACATTGTTGGTGATACAAAAGGTATATATTTGCAAATAGGGTCAGAGAGAGAGAGACAAAAGATCAAACGCTCTGCCCCTGGGAACAATCATTAGCAGGCTTTTATCCCCTCTCTTCTGGCA
>NW_017728886.1:195038095-195039642 GCF_001723895.1 Crocodylus porosus | reverse complement strand
GCAGCTGTGTTTTTCTAAATCTGCTATTGATAATGTATTTTTAATAATATTTCTAACATTCGTTTCACTCCAACTCTGATTACTCGTTTACGATTCTGATACGATTCGACTATGATTACCTGTTCACGTTCCAGTTTTATTCAACTCGTTCTCAGCTATCCGTTCTCGACCATCCGTTCGCTTCTCATTCTTCATCACTACGTTTCAGTTTTGATTTCTCGTTCCACGTTTACTCAACTCATTCCTGATCATTCGACATTGTTCCTGTTATCGACCCGGCACAGTTTCTCGTCCACTGTTATCACGTTATCGTACTCGTTTGTAACCAAGTTTGACCTGCCTACGCTACACCACCATCAGTGGCATAAGTAAAAAATAAAAGCTATCTGTTTTTGAAACCGCATGTGTCCCAAACCGCTCTGACTCCTCGCCACTAATCCCACCTCTTCGATCCGCACTCGGCCCACCATGACCTTGGGGCCTGTCTGCAACAGTTAAAACACTTGACTACGAAGTAGGGAATCCAGGTCCAAATCTTATCTCTGCTGGAAGTGTTATAAGTGCACATCTTTCACTTCCCAGGTGAATTTTCTAACCTATTAAGCTATAGATTCTTGTGTGTGTGATTCTTCTTTGCCCTTTGCAGAAATGAATTCAAGTTTCTTTGGTCAGGAGATAGAGCATAACCCTGGAACCTAGTGTTTAGAGCACTTGTAATTGGAAAAGGCTATGTTATAGTCACAACTTCTAAGACTGCTCTCTAAGACAGCATAAGACTTCCCTACCCCAGGTAATTTTTTTCTGCTCAGTAGCAATGTTTCATCAGTAGGAGTGGCCACATAAAGTATGCTATAGCCTATGGGTTAGAACACTCTTCTGGAGGTGTGAAATGTAGGTTTGAATTGCATGAGGATGTGAAGCAACTTGAACTTGGGTGAGTTCTTATCTATATAAAAAGTACCTCCTCTTCCAGCCATGACTTAAAAGAATAGTGAAATATGTTCAGTTCTCTAAAACAGTGGACATGAGAACCTATTTGCAGGAAAGAGTTCTGGGTTATGGATCCTGGATAGGGGACAGCAACTTGTGATTCTATGATTGAGGGGTGGGGCTTAAAACTCACACTTGTCCTGATAATTTCTGACTGGCTAGCTCAAGGCAGCTGCAGATTGACCTTGTTGACTTTAAGTGGCTCTCTGGTTTAACATGGACTTAACTGTCCCCATACAGTGTATATGGAGCTTAAGGGCACATCCACACAAAGCCCTTTGAGATGCTGCAAGAGGAATCTGCAGTAATGAAAAATGTTCCCCATGCTGCAAATTTGTGGCACGGGGGCAAAATTAGACTCCTGGGTATCCAGGGGTCAAATAAAACTGTGGGAGGAGGGGGTGGAACACAGGACAGGGCACAGTACTACTGAGGCAACCAGAGGCTTGGTCCTCCACAGAGATGCTCTGGTAGCCAGCCAGAGCATCTCTATGGCTGGTCCTCGCCCAAGTGCTGAAGCATGCTGTCTATCCGTGCAGGGAGCTGGACCTGGGCTC
>NW_017728886.1:195036019-195037920 GCF_001723895.1 Crocodylus porosus | reverse complement strand
TCCTGTCCTGCCTGGTCCCATCCCCGTCTTTTCCCCAAGCCTCCCCGATGGCTGCCCTGCCCAGCCCCATCCTCTGCTTGCCCCCCGAGCCACCTTGATCACTACCACACCTGGCCCCATCCCCTGCCTCTCCTCCCGCATGGCTCAATTTGCCCTACACCAAAGTGCATGTCTGGGCACATGCGCTGAGGCAAAATGTCCTGGCTCAAATTTGCACTGCTTCTATTTATTCTGCTGCAAGTGCATGTGTTTGCATGTGTGGATGTGCCACAAGCATCTAATATAATCTTTTGGTTACCATTCTGGGGCAACTGTCTGGTTAGCGTTTATAGTATATAAAGTTTAGGCCTCATATCCTTGGTTGATTCTGGATCTAAATGTTGGCAGGATTGGGACTTGGACTTGTTCTAGGGTTAAAAAAAAAAACAAAACTGTTTTCCAGTATGTGTATAGCTTATTCCTCTTCTTACAGTCCGGTGATCAAATTCAACCCTCTTGTGAACAGATGCAATTAATTTATATCTTTGAAATAATTCAGATTTCTGTGATGCAGAGAAAAGAGAATACATCAACTGCAAAAGGTAATTGTTTTTATATTAGATGTTTAGAATTTAGAGGATCTTTTTAACTCTTATTTGCTGCATCTTATGTCTATTTGTAAAACATTAAATTAGGCCTCCTATAAATATTTCTGGTGGGAAAACAGGTGAATTTGAACTTGGGATTTAGGATTCATATTGAGAGGCTCTCCAGCAGTGGTGGGCAAAATAGGGCTTGCAGGCCATATCCGGCTTGCCAATTGATTCTATCTGGCCTACCAGCTGGCACTGAGAGCCTGAAGAGGGAGGGCTGCATCCCATGCTGCTCTGCTCTGCTGCAGCCAGGGCTGAGCCAAGCCAGGCTGGGCCACACAGCGCAGTGCAGCCCACAGACTCCTTTATCCCCCCCTGCATCCATCCCCCCACCCCTGCCTGGCTTCTTGTTAGTGCTGCAGCTATGCAGTCCTAGCACCACAGCTACCAGCAGCCAGGCCCACATGGGATGGGGAATGATGCAGCACGCTGAGTAGCTGTCCTGCCCACCTGCATGCCATAATAAGCTGCTGTCACGTTGGCACCATTAGTCTATGCTGGCCCAGGGCAGTCACCCCGATTTTCCTGGTGTGGCACAGCAGCTACAGCAATGCTCATCGCAGCAGGCAGCCAGGCAGGATGGCTACTTGGTATGCTGTATCGTGTCCTGTTCCATGTGGGCCCAGCTGCTGGTAGCCAGTGCCAGGACTATGCAGAGCCAACAGGAAGCCAGGTTGTGGGGATGGATGCAGGGGGTTGGAGGACTTTGTGTGTTGTGTGGCCCAGCCCTGGCTGTGGCAGAGTGGAATGGCACAGGGTGCAGCCCTCCATCCTCAGGCTTTCAGCAGCAGGCCAGATAGGATCAATTGCCATCTTCCTGGGCACCGCCCCCCACCTCCCTTCTCCAGCCCTCAACAGATCACCAAAACTCCTTAGGTGGCCCTCCAGCCCAAATAATTGCCCACCTCTGTTCTACAGGGACCTTGCCCAGTAATCTCTATTTTACATTATGATAACTGTGATACAAGAGAAATAGTTAAACTGGCAGGAAAATGGAAGATCATACAAGGGCACAGAGATCTCAGCAAAAAAGATTTGAGAAGCAGGCAATAGAAATTACCTGACATAGGTAATTAGGGAATGAAGCAAGTAAAGCTAAAAGAACAGATTAGGTGTTATTTACAATTGGTCATGATTACATTTGTTATTATGTTGGGTAAAAATAATGATCACATTTTAAAATATCAATATTCAAAAAGCTGTGGCAATTACCGTATTTTTCGGACCATAAGACGCACTTTTTTCCCCCCAAAAGTGGGGGGAAAACGA
>NW_017728886.1:195029623-195035719 GCF_001723895.1 Crocodylus porosus | reverse complement strand
TGATGGTTCTTAACACCACTGTTGAGTTTACGCTGTTAAATATTACCGTATTTTGCTTTATTTTAATAAATATTTTAGTATACCGGTACTATTTGGTTCAGAATATTTTTTTTTCTTGTTT
Source organism: Crocodylus porosus (assembly GCF_001723895.1). Lineage (NCBI taxonomy): Eukaryota > Metazoa > Chordata > Crocodylia > Crocodylidae > Crocodylus > Crocodylus porosus. Next base: position 195,035,598 of record NW_017728886.1, on the reverse strand, counting down.
TCCTGCTCTAAAAACTGGGTGCGTCTTATGGTCAGGTGCGTCTTATGGTCCGAAAAACATGGTAATTGTTCCAACCACTTTACAAAAGCAGCAGAGGTGTGAAAAATGTAAGCCATTCTCTAAAATGCTTACTAATATGATTTTATTTAGAATGTTGAAGTTGATGTGTGTCTGATATTTCTGTGGTTTTTTTCACTCTCATTTTCCATGGAAGATAAAGAAGTGAACTACCAGACTTCTTTCTCTTCAGATGTGAAATTACAGTTATCGAATAACAAATGTATTAAAAACAAACCTAAAATTAAATAAATGAAATCCAAGATAACAAAGATACCCTCAGTGTTTTAATAAGGACTTAAAAATAGGCAAAACTATTGCTTGGTATTAGTGCATTCTCAAGTGGGCTGCTTTTTGAGTTTCTGAACATGCCACTAATCTATGGAAAAGAAAAATATTTTCCAATAGTGTTGTGTTAAGAAGTTTTCCACAACACATGAAGACAGGTTTTAGTTTCACAGTAATCTCACTGAAATTTGAAGACCAAGAAGTTGCTTCTCCAAAGTATTACTACTTTGTGTAAGTTATACTGCTTTTTCCACCTTATTTAAAACACTAATAAAATCTAAGTATGCATTGCAACAAAATTAGTAAAGACTTGAGTCTTTGCCATTTCTTTGCCAATGAAGAATTAACTCTCCACAGTGGCCGGCATAGACTTGATTATTGTTACTATCAAGGCAGATCCAAATGCAGATGTTCAGACAGTTCTGAAATACTGCCAGGTTGTGTTCATCTTGTTGAGGTATGACAAGATGTAAAACTGAAGACCATTTCCATCTGTTTTAAAAGGCACTTTCTTAAAATCCCATGCTGTGCCATGAGAAAGAGCAAAATGTGAATGACCCAGTAAATGATAGGTATAAGGAAAGTCTGCTGGTGTTTTGTGTTCTGGGTAGAATAGAAGCCAATATGCAAAATGCAGGTCTCTGAAAATGCAAATTTGTGGCAGTCAGGATCAGAGGGGATGGGAGACAATAAGTACGAGACAGGAAGGTGATGGGAAGAAAGTGGGGGAATGTTGACTTGGTGATAGAATGTAGGTGGCAAAATACAGATGGGTTTCCTGGGGTTATCAGATGGCAGGCATGTGCCATAAATTAAATGTCAATGTCTATACTTAGTCCATGATTTTCTGTATCCAGTAGATTTATGAAGTGAAAGTAATAGGCTCATCTATGAAACGTGTTTTGTAAATGCCCATTGAGGATTAGAACCGAGACACTGGAGAGAGAGTAGTTAGTTGTTTTGTGAGAAGTGTGCACCCATAGGCAACTGGGTATTATTGTCTTTGATAGATTTTCAGTGTGCATTCATTCTGATACACAGTTGCTGATTGGTTTCTCCTACACATTTTCCATCAGGGCCTTTAGTGCACTGGATGAGATGTATTACGTTTCTGGAGGTGCAGGTGTAAGATCCAAGAATAATGATAGTTCTGTTGTGGGGTATAGTTATTGTGGGACCAGTAATGTGTTGGCAGGTTTTACATTTTTTGTCCTGGCATGTTCTGGATCCATTCAGTGTGCTTTGGGCCAAAGGAAGTTTGCTTCTGGTGATGAGGTTGGCAAGGTTTGGTGCTTGTTTAAAGGCTAGGATGGGTGGTTCTGGAAAGATCTCTTTTAAGAACTGGGTCTTCTTCTAGTATGGGTTGCAATTGTTTGAAGATTTTCCATATAGGTTCCAGGGAAGGATGGTATGTCATAACTAATGGCGTGAGATTCATGGGGATTTTCTTTTTGTACTGCAGCAATTCTTCATGTGGTATCCAGGCAGCTGCTTCAAAAGAGCAATCTATCTCTCTGGAGGAGTGTCCTTGTTGAATGAAAGCCCTTTTTGAGATGTGCAAGGTGATGATCATAGGTCCTCTCCTCAGTACAAATTTGCTGGTATTGGAGAGCTTGGCTGTACACTACAGCTTTCTTGGTGTGTTTAGGGTGATGGCTGGTTCTGTGTAGATATGTAAGTTGGTCAGTGGGTTTCTTACGGTGGTTTGTCTTTTACCATTCTGGATATTGATCATAGTGTCTGAAAAGGAAATGTTAGTGCTGGAGTATTTAAGCAATAGTCTGATGGAGGGATGATGATTATTGAATTTGTGATAAACATGCAATCTCTGATTTGATTTCTTTGGTTCAGATGATGAGGATGACAAATGGCATCACCTATATCTCTTAGGTATAGCCTGGGTTTGATGTAGTTCTTGAGAAATTCTTCTTCTACGTCTCTTATCACTTCTGATCTTCACTGCCATGCATTTGCATTTTCACAGATCTGTATTTTGCATATTTATTTCTATTCCACCCAGAATACAAAACACCAGCAGATTTCCCTATGCCTGAGGAAGGCTGTTTGTGCTCAAAAGCTAGCAAAGAACAAGTTTTCCAACTATTTAGTTGTTCTAATAAAAGATATATCACATTTACCTAAAGAACCTTGTCTGCCTAGGTTATTAGACCAACAGGGCTACAACCAACACTACCGGATGATATACACATCCTGGTAAAATGGCAGGAGACTTAGTAGCTGCAATAGCTGTAGATGAGAACTTACCCATAAGGTGTTTTTCAGTGCCAGAGAAATAACCTTAAGTCAAGAAAAGATCAGAAGGTTAAGAGAGATTTTGGGTGAAGTTCTGATGAATGCAAATATGTTGAAAGCATTGAGTGTCATTTAGCATTTCTCACAGCAAGAATGACTTGGGGGCAAGGTTTACAAGGCTTCTTTGGGACATTGAATCCCATCCCAAAAACAAAATTGTGATTGAGCAGGAACAGCACAAATTAATGATTTTTTTTCTTGTTCCTTTTTCCCCATCCAGAACTGAATGATAAAATATTTCATGTGTTTACTTTTTTAGTAAACCTTACCAGTTGATACCTACAACAGAATTCTAAATGCATTTTTGTGCAGAGAATGACTTTGTTTTAGGCTGTGTTGCTTGGAATGGTTGGTTGTTTTTATTTCATTTATCCTATAAATAAAACTTGTCACTTTTATAATATAAATGCAATCAATACCACTCCCTGGCTAGTTGTTTCACATATCAGAAAAATAGGCTGTTGCTGGTCAAACGACATTTTGTATAACAGTAACAGCCACTTAGGATCAGCATAACGCCAAGCCACTGACATGTTGTTAGTAATGGTATTGACTGTATTTCTATCTAGGTGCAGTAAATCTTGATGTTTAAACTCAAGCAAGCAAAATGTAATGGTATAGAAGAATTTTAAAAAGTAACATGCATAGATGCATGGTTCTTAATACATTATGTTACACTTTTTTGCAGTTTGGGGATTATAAGTGAAATTAATGTCACAAAGGCTTTGAAAACTGCTGTACACTGTTTTTAAAACAATATTGCTTTTACTATAAATTCTCTTTTTAAAGAATTTATAGTTTGGTCATAAAACCTAACTTGGAGCAGAAACTTGGCATACAATGGATGGTGCAAGAGTAAATGTTTTAATTCTTTTACAACACTAATATGACTTTGTTTCAGCTGTTTAACTTTTTACAATGCATAAACAAATGTATTTCATATGCTTGATTTGTTAAGCACTAGAGGGAATGAGGCTAACTCTGTTTAAAAAAAGCCTAAATGTTTTAGGCATTTAAAACAGAAGTCAAATATATGGGATAAAGACAATTAGAGTTTGAAAACTGGTTTCTATTAGAGGTGCACTGATACATCCATCTATATTGTATTGGCACCAATAAAAGAAAATTTGATATTATTGGCAATCAGCTTTTTTTTTTGGCTGATGTACCCAATCATTGGTGACACATAGGGGGGGTACATGTGGATGCACATGCACCCCGAGAGAAGCACCGGTGGCATTTCCAATTTTGCTGCCGGCATTTCTGCTGGTGGTGGCAATCGTCCACTGCCCCCCACCCCACACCACCCCACCCCACCCCAGCTGGAGATCAGCTGCTGGTGCCCCTCCTCCCAGTATTAGGAGGCAGCAGTTGCCATGTGGCCAATAATGTTGCCAATAAATGCCCCATACACGCAGGTGGCCAACCCGGCAGCTTGGACAGTGGTGTCCGGCTGATAAGTCTGTTGTGGGGGAAGGAGTGGAGGGGAGAGAAGGGACATAGGGGGCAGATCAAGGCCCCTGTGGTGAGAGGGAGTGGGACTGGGAAGGGCATGGGTATGTGGAGTGAGGGCAGGCTGCTGCTGCACACTTGGGGCTGGGCTCTTCCTGATGGTGGGAGGGTGAGGGGGGCTGGGCCAGGGCTGCGCTTGGGGCGGGTGGGAGCGGGGCTATGAGGGGGGAGGCTACAGCCACCCCAGAATTCACTGTAGTCCTTACTCCCAGCACAGCTACTGCCCACCCTGAGTGCAGCCCCGGCTGAATCTCTTTGCCAGGAAGAGCCCAGCGCTGCTGCAGCCTACCCTCGCTCAATGCATAGATCTGGGGGGCATGTGCCCCCCATGCCTCCCCTGGGGGTGTGCACAGCAGTGAGAGCTGCACGGTCCTGGATGAGTTGCTCACAGCTCTCTTCTGCATCCTGCCCTACCTGGCCAGTACCTACCCCTGCCCCACTCCCTCCCTCACTGTGGGGGGCCTTGATCTGATCCCCCCATACTCCTTCCCTCCCCTGCCCCTTTCCCCCAACAGACTTACCAGCCAGATGCTGCTCTTCAAGCTGCTTGGCTGCATATCAGCAATTGAATCGGTATCAGCTGATATGGCTCATTAATAAACAGCCATCAGCATTGGCCCAAAAAATCTTTTATCAGTGCATCCCTAGTTTCTAAGTTTACAAATTGCATGTTGTAGTAATGTTTATAACATCAGTTCACACTGCAATTTAACATAGTATTGTTTCATATTCTACCAGAAGGATGCTCTTGAGGCAACCAGATACACATAACAGCAATTACGGCATGGTGTCATGAAACTGGAGTACCATTAAAAGTTGTAACTATTAATCAGTGCCTGATTTATGAAGTACAGGTAGTACTTAACTTTATTTTGAGGCTTAACAATTTCAACTTCCTAGTTTGATGAAGGAAGCGGACTTTTTAGCCCACGTGCGGCCTGCTTATTCCAGCATTACGCCATGTAGCTGTGAATTTGATTGTAAGCATGGCTGTTCAGATGTGAAAAACCATTGTCAGTTTAAATCTGGCTCAAGTGTTGCTGCAATAAACAAATAAAATCTGAACAGCCCATATACCTTCCCAAAATCAAATACTAACAGATATGCTTCCATTGGACAGTTGTTGTTTTTTTTTATCTGCTCTTTCTTGTAACTCCATACAAGTCTTCAACCCAAAAGTTTTGCACTGAAAACCTGAAAGACAAACTGACCATACGTAAAAGTGAAACTAACCTACACAGTGTTCATTGTCTTAAGCTTGCAGAAATGCTAAAGTAAGACTTGTACAAATAATAAAAGAAAAATGGGCGTTTTGCTGCTTAACTCACTGGCAGCTGCATGATCTTTAGAGACTTTTTAAAAAATGCTCTGCACTGGTGTCTGTCTCATAAGCCATTGGGAATGTACCACTGATTTCATTGGAAAGCCACTTTTAGCACTTTTGGAAAACCCTTTTGGGATCTTTGAAAATCAAGACATATTTTCAATAGTCTAAAGTGTCATTAACAATATGGGGAAGGAAATGTGTTTGTTTAAATTGATTGTGATTAGTAAGTTGATTTGCCAGCATTACCAGCTCAGACAATTTTATTATAAGTTTCACAATATTTATGTATTGCCACTCTAGCTCCTGCAGTCAAGCAGCTATAAAAGCCCCTCATTCATTTTTCCTAAAGAAATACATAGTCGCAGAGTTGTGTGGAAGTCTAGAAAATCGTTTCTTTTCTCCTAGTTGTGAAGAAAAGCTCAGCACCCCGAAGGCTTAAAATCAAAAGCTCAATAAACAAGGAAAAAAAAAAAAAAAA
>NW_017728886.1:195017958-195028863 GCF_001723895.1 Crocodylus porosus | reverse complement strand
GTGTGTGTGTGTGTGTGTGTGTGTGCATGCATATCTCACATGTATTGCAGTTTGAGATGTCTCATCTCCAACTTTTCGCCAATGGCAAGGACCATGACTGCGCTCTCTTCCTTCTGTCTCCCTCTGCCAACAAGCAAAATGTTGCTTGTCGCTTTCCTGTGTCTCATTTGCCCAAGGAAGCGGACTCTGTGCTCCAGACCAGGGTATTGCCAAGTCTGCCGGGCTGTGACTCTCCAGCAGGGTGCCATGGCAGCCTGCAGTGCCTTGCTTTTCTTCTGAGGGTGCCTTGAGGTGCCCTGCAGGGTTAGCGCAGTTAGGTGCACAAATATGATTCAGAAGATAAATCCCAAGATTTCGAAGAGGAATCCAGAACAGTCTGACTTGTTCTGGTTTCTTGGGGGTCTTTGCAGTGTAAGAGTTGCTTGTTTAATCTTTCTGTTGTCAAAAATTCAGTGAAAACTAGAGCTGACACTAGTTTAAGAAGTTTGAGAACCACTGGCAGAAGTGTTATGCTCATGTTTTCCAGCGTAATGATTTAGCTGCTCAAACTGGGTTCCAAAGATAGACTTTGCTCAGCCTCCTGAATGGCTCCAGTTCTGCATTTAAGGGACAGCCATACCACTTTTTTTTTTGCTGGGTTTCCAGTCAGCAAATAGCAGCTAGTAGAGGCTCATCTCTTACGCTTCCTTTATGCTCCATTCCTGGTTCTTAGTTCTTGCTTCTTGCCTCTAACTCCTGCTCATGCATTGTCTTTGGCTTTGGTCTTTGCTTTCTAACATTTCAGCTTAATGTCTTGGCTGAATAGACCATGTATAGGCCCCTGACTTAAGGTGTTGGATTGAGCTCTTGCTCTTTCCTTTGGACTTGGCATTTGTGGATAAATTGGAGGCAGCAAAGGGCAACAAAAATGGTGAGGGGCGGAGGGACAAGACTTATGAGTAGAGGCTGAGGGAACTGGGCTTATTTAGACTGGAGAAGAGAGGACTGAGAGGGGACTTAATAGCAGCCTTCAACTACCTGAAGGGGGTTTCGAAAGAGGATGGAGCCAGACTGTTCTTAGTGGTGGCAGAACAAGAAGGAGTGGTCTCAAGTTACAGCAAGGGACGTTTAGGTTAGATATTAGGAATAATTTTCTCACTAGGAGGGTAGTAAAACACTGGAACAGGTTACCCAGACAGGTGGTGGAATCTCCATCCTTGGAGGTTTTTGAGACATGGCTAGACAAAGTCTTAGCTGGGATGATCTTGTTGGGGATGACCCTGCCTTGAGCAGGGGGTTGGACTGGATGAGGTCCCTTTCAACCCTTATTTTCTCTGGTTTCTGACTTTTGACCTCTGGCTTGTGACTTCTGCCTGACTTTGAACCGCCTACTGTGGTTCCTGGCTCAGGCTGAGGGAAGAGATCAGGGTTCCTAATGCAAAAGCCATTATCATATCATTTCTTTCTCTTGGATTGATAATGTTCCCTCAAGTTACCATAGTCGAAGTGTTTTTGGATGGCTGAGCTGTTTTCAGATCCTTCTATATATTTATTATGGTTGAATAAGGCATTACTGTTAAAATGTTTATATTGTAATAAGAGTTTTGTGTTTATCACAGTTTTGGATGTATCCATTTGGAATCTGTGGACAAGTCTGAATCATCCTTTATTTGTGAGGAAAGTTGGAATCCCAAGCAATTTGAATGGGAAGCTATTAATGCAGTGCGAAACAGCATCATTCCACTTCGACTTCCATTTTGACAGAACAGCGTTTCGTGTTGAGTTTTGTTTAGTTTCAGAAGCACTGTTCTGTTTCATTTTGTTGAAACTGTTTTGCTGTTTTGATGCTGTTTCAATGTTTTGCCCATAGGCTATTCCACACCCAGCACCGGGAAGATCGGTGCTGCTGCTGGCCCCAGCTGGCAGCACCAGCCTCCTGTCATCCAGTAAGCAGATTGGGGGGCCGCAACCCTGGGAGGAGTCCAGCACAGCCCCTACATCCTTCCCAGGGGGGGACAGGCAAGCCCCCAATCTGCCTGCCAGCTGACAGGAGGCTGGTACTGCCAGCTGGGGCCAGTGGCAGCAGTCATCTTCTCAGCTCTGTGTACAGGGTGCACCCACCACCATCCCAGGTGGCAGGAGCAGCCACCTGTGATCCGGCAGGGTGATTGGGGTCCCCTGTACTTCTGGGGGGGCTTCAGGGCTCTGCCGACTCCTCCCAGGGATGCAGGGCCCCCAGTCAGCCTTCTGTCATCCAGCAGGCAGGTGCTGCTGCCAGCTGGGTCTGGCACTGAAGCTAAGTAAGCCTGGCTTCGAAACTTGATACATTTTGGAACTTTCGAAATGTTTTGAGCACCCTTGTCTTGTTTCAAAGCTGTTTTGAAGGCTTTTGTTTTGTTTCTATTTCACTGTTTTGAGCTCAAAACTCATTGAAACAGCTTTGAAACGAAACACCGGGAAAAATTTTGCACTGACCTAGAGGCTATGTCAGTATCTGTAAAGACACCAACACGTGAAAAAAGCCACTATTTTCAAAGTGAACAAAACTTGTATGGCGTCAGCATACTAACCTATTAAGCCTCCTGTTGTCTGGCAGAGCTTTTGTTTTTTTTGTGTAAATTTCTGTAAGTTGCTGAATGAGTAAAAGTTAGTAGAGGTACCAGAGATAAGGGGTGTGTGTCAATAGAGTACAGAGCCCTCTACTGCTTTCCACAATGTTTGGTCAGAATGTAAAGGCTATGGAGTGGGTTAGAAGGATTTTTTCACATTCTTTATGACCAGATGGGGCTCCTAGGCTAGGGACGGAAATTATATATAAACCAGTATAAGTGATTGGAAACTGTTTCAAATCTGTAACACAACGGAAGTTCAGTTCACATAAACTGCCTTCAAAATGGCTAAAAAAAAAGTTTACGATAAGCCTGGATGGATGTAGTAGCAGACTTAACTGATTTAGGTTAAATTGGTTTATTGAACTTCTGTTCATAGTAATACCACTACAGAGGTATGCCAGTACGCTTGTACCAGTGTATTCACTTCCTCTAAAGAAAGGGAAGTGAAAACAGTAAGGATTAAAATGCAGTAACTATATATTGTTCAAAATCAAAACCTGTTACTATATAGTAATATCAGTTACAAAAATTTCACTAGACTATGAATTTATATCAGTGTCTGAACTATGATATCTCTGATTTAGAATAGATGCTATTTGATTTAGAATACAGGGGCTTCTAGTAGAAGACTCATATTCTGGACTTCTGTTCTCTTATTATTTTATTTTATTACTAAGTAATTACAATAGTTATCTAAACCCCTTAAGTTTAGCCATCTTAAAATAACCTCTTTCTTGCACTCAGCAATTTATATTTAATTCACTAACTAAAATTCTGGATTTTTTTTCAATAAAATGTATTCATATTAATTTTAAAATACTATATTTTCCTAGATCCAAGACTACTTTGAATTTAGGACAACCCCCTGCTAATTAGACTCTATGCACATAAAATCATAAATTTGTTACAATTTTCCATGGATAAAGGTGGGGGGAGGGGTTGGGGAGCAGAGGTGGCTGTGGGGAGCAGCAGCTATAGCTCCAACTATGATTCTGAGCCTGGGTCAGGGCCAGAGTCAGATCTGCAACAGCTGCCTGCCCCTCTGCTTGTATTTAAATCCAAGGTGAAGGACTTTCTCCCCATGTTGAATGGGGAAAAAAACCTCACCTTGGATTTGAGTAAATACAGCACTTATATTTTAACACAGCTAAAAATAATTATCTTAATGTAGGATGGGGTACAGTGTAGTAGTTTGTACCTGCATCTGTCCAGTCACTTTTGGGATCCTAAGGATTTCCTTTCTGTCTTCCTTATTTGCACCCCTTTTTTCCTTTTTAACATTTCTGTTCATTAGGAATGCTTTCCAATGGCAGACAAATAATATAGTGTTCCTACCTTGAGAGTAACGCACAGTGGCTGTGTCTACACGAGATGCTGACTGCGCAGTAGCACTGCATGGCATGAAGTATGGTGTGATGCTACTGGGCAGCAGTAATGAGCTACTGCACGGTCAGCATCACCTGAAAGCTGTTTGGTGATGCTACTGCACAGTAACTCTGGGTACGGCTCAGTCATTTAGTACTTGTATATGCTAGGGCTAAATGACTGCACAGTAACAACTGCGCAGTCAGCATCTTGTGTAGGTGTGGCCCCTGCACTTTCTCTTCTAGTATTGCATCCAAATAAAAAGCAGTCTTAGATTTTATTCTTCAAAGTAACTTTTTTCTATTAATTCTCTTTTCTAACATAACAATTTCATGCAGCATGAGGAAATAATCCGTTGCCAAGATCTGAATGTTGCTGCAAATGATTTATGTTCAAATGTAGTCAGAAATATGTTTAAAGTTACTTAACACTTGATGTGGGCTTTGGCAAGAGATGGCTTTTAAAGTAGAAAACACACAGATGCAATTTCATATTATTTGATAGCATGTTCTGTTCTCCTTCTGCTTTAAAATAACTCGTGTGTTCCTGCCAAAATTTCATCTCTATAGTTTTTGCAAATAAATTCAGTTTAAGTAGCTTCTAGAAACAAGTATGCTTCTCTAAAAGGCCTTTTCTCTTTCAAACATTCAGTAGTTTTGAAATATACAATCTAGAATAGGAAAGCAAAGTGGGGTGGGGGCTCTGTTTAACAAAATGGCTTTGTCGCTTGGGTTGTTTGTTTTAAAAATGTAATGTTTTCATATGCAGTGGTGGACGGAGGGAGGGTGTATTTCCACCCCACTTTGATTCCTCCTCCACCCAAACTTTAAAACCATCTTTCTGAGGGGGACAGTGAGATTTCTATTCAGGTAGTATGAAGTGAGTCAGTTAACTTCATGGCTCATTATCATCTCTCTGATTCCTGTTGATCTCTCTCTACTCCACAATCATTAACAACCCTCTATCCTTTTTAATGGACTTGGTCTCTGTGTTTCACTATTCAAACTATACTTTCTGCTGCAATTTTGCTGTCTTAACCGTTCCTGGTCCTCTCTCTCTTCTCTTTGACAGCCCCACAGACTGTTTTTAGCTCTAGCTAAAAAACTAAACTCAGTCGTGATACTATTATTGACTCTGGTATAGAAGTGACTGACAGTGAAGTACAGAAGGCATTGTCAAGATTCTCAAAAGGGCTAGATTTTGTTCTACGAATCTGAAAAAGAAATGTACGTTTAACTATAATGACTATCGGACTAATAATACAAGCTTCCTCAGCCTGATGAAGGGTACTTGTACCCAAAAGCTTGCTAAGAAGAATTGTTTCAACTATTTGAGTTGGTCTAATAAAAGTTATCAGATTTACCCAAAGAACCTTGCCTGCCAATATTTTTGACTATTTTCTGACCAGTTTGTTGGGTTTTTTTAAACTTTGAATATAGTCTAACAAATTTATGCACATTGCGGTAGTTGCACTTCTTTTTTACTTTTATCTTAAACTACCATATTAGAAAGCATCTAGTTTCTCTTTGACTGGAGAAAAATGTGTTGTGTTATATGTGGTGATGATGATGTGCTACACCATCTGCATGCCCCGCCTTTCAAAATTGTAGCTCCGACCAGTTCATATGTATAGTTTCGAATGGCTCATGCATCACTGTTACTTAAATAGAGCAAAACCCAGAATAGCTCTCTACTTTAAAGCAGAATATTCTCCAAAAAGTTTTGTCTTAACAGATGTGCGTGCCTTCTTAGGCCCTAATCTTGCTAAAATTTGTGTATTTTCTTAACTTCATCCTCAGGGCCTAGATAGATGACATTTGCACCCTGGTGTGAAAAAAAACATGGCTATGGAAAAATACATAACTTGACACCAGTAATTTTATTAAAATTCCATGTAGGTTTACCTTCTGGTAACAATCTGAATAAAAGTACACTGGTATAAGTTACACCAGTATAGGTGGTATGTGCCCACATTTAAGTAACCATTTGTTATGTGGGTGGCAGAACATTGGAAATATTACCTAAAGAGGTTATGGAACTTCCACCATTGGAGTTTTGTAAGTGTAGGTTAGACAAACATCTGTCTGGGATGACTGGGAGTTTGGATTAGATGACTTCTTGAGGATCCTTCTAGCCCTCAATTTTTAGTGGTTCAATGCAAATAGGCTATTACATTCTTCCCCATAGTGCAATGTAATAGCATTTATTGCAGCAGTTATTGTAGGAGAGCTAGTCATCTGTCTGTTCTGGATTTCAGTGTAATTTACAGTGATGTGCAAAATGTGATGTATCCTGGTGTGTGTGTATGCATGTAAATACACAGGCCTTCATTGAAATCAGTGGAACTTTGGTCTTTGTTTAAATATTGGTGGGATCAGAGCCCAAAATCAAATTGGTATTTATCAGTTATCTCCCACTCATTATCTCAGAGAAATGGTCTTGTAAGTTTTCGGTAGCCTTTCAATTTACCATATGAACTCTAATTATGGTTAGGAGCTATTAGTAGCAAGCTCTAGTATTGCACATATTCCTGGAATGATACCAAAACAACACCTGAGAACACTGTCAAAGTGTTTAATATTAAAAATGTTTGAAGCCATAAATTGTAGGTGTTTTAATAACGTTCTAATTTTTTGGTCCCTTAGGTTTTTGCTGATTTGGGGTTTTTCAGTGAAGATGTTGCTTAATCTAGATATTAGTTATTTCTGGCTCCAATGAAGTCAGTAGGATATTTAACACTCGAGTTGAGCAGAGCCAAGATTTCATTCTTTGCTTTGCTAGGAATTAAAAAAAAATCTCTTTTAGCCCTTTTATTCCACAAGTTGTTGTTTCCCATGTTTCTTTTTACAAACATACAGACTTTTGGGGAGGTTAGGGGGAGATTAGATTGCGTTAAAAGTGGCTACCTGATCTAACTAAGTTTGTCCAGGTGTGGATTTTACACTTAGGTCCATAGTTGGGTTGATCTTAGCGCAAACTATACAGAAGTTCAGGACGGTTAGATTGGTCTAAAAATGGCCAATCCAATCTAAGCTACCTGTACCTCCAAGGTAGTTTAGCTTAGATTGGGTCTCACAAGACCAATCTAATTGAATGTCTGTACAGCTCCCAGCACAGCCCCAGGGCTGGAAAAGTCCAGGTGCTGGTCCCAGGCCCAGGGCTTCACGTTTCTCCCCTGGTAGCTGGCACTGGCTATTTTTAGCCCCCAGGCTCCTCCCTCCACACTCACATGGACAACCCTCCCCTGTAGACTAGCTAACCCCCACTACCCTGAGTCCACCAACGCCACATCCTGTAAGCAGCTTCTGGTGCTAGTTTTACCACCATCCTCTGGCACCAGGAGCTGATGGAAATAAGTCAGAGTGGGGGAAAGGGGGCCAGAATGAGAGAGGTTGATTTGTGGTCGGGGTGGGGGTAGGGGGGCAGGCATTTTTCATCTGGGGATGGGGGGGTGCTAAAAATAGCCCCTGCTCCCTGGGGGTGGGGGAAAGAGACCCCAAATGCCTCCAAACCCCTGTGTGGACCCTGTTAGTCACTGTGATCCTGAAAATCCCTCCTAGACCCCATTATTCCCCCCCAACCTCCCCTGGAACTTAGCTGTCACCCTAATTCCCCATGTAGACCACCCCTGCCTCTCCACTAACCCTCCCAATCCCTATTTCCCTTAGATTGGGGTCCATTTTTAAATTGATATAACCACCACAAATGCCTATACATACACATTGTTTTTCTTCCATGTTGCAAAGTTTGTTACCTTTTTTCCCCATAATTAATAGATCACGTCCAGAAAATATGGTTCAGTTATACTTTCTATGTGTCTGTGGGGGTTTTGTATTATAATTATTGTTCAGTGGGGATATGTTTGCAGTTATCCTGTTATTTGCTGTAGATAAGATTTTCTTATAGGTCTAAATCAGTCCTCTGAGAGATTATTTTGAAAATGAAATCTGTTTTCATACCATTTTAGCTTGCTGTGAGAGCTAAAATGCAGATGTTTTTCTCTAGTGTTTCGTTTTGTACTTTACCAACCTATTATACCTCTCCCCCATGTTTGGATTCTAATCTCGTTATTTTTTACATATTGTCACTCCAGCTGATCTAAAATCTAGCCGTTAAAATTATTTTTCTCCTTCATTCAGTTCAGCGTTTCTCAACCCATGAGTTGCGACCCAAAAGTGGCTCAAAAGAATATATGAAAGGGTCATGGATAAAGTTTAAAAATGGATCAGTGAACTTGGAAAATGGATTCTCCTTTAAAGAAGAAAAACGTGGGAAACTGGCTTTTCCCTTGCAGGCTGGCAGAGTTCCAGCCAGCAAGGGTCTGCTTAGGACTTCCCATACCCCACACTGGTAGACTGGGGCTTGGGAGTGGTAGGCAGTGAGTCGGGAGTGAGGGGCACTGGGTCAGGACTGACCGTCAAATTGATCCTGGTACAAAAAAGGGTTGAGAGCCACTTATTTAATTTACTGTTACATTCACTATGTTGAATTTTTCTTACTAATTTCCTCTTACATATAGCAAGAAAATGTCTGCTTTTTGGAAGAGACTTACAAGATATAATTTATGTAAAAAAAAATGAACAAAAGCTATTAGTAATTTCCACCCTGACTCTTCTTTTGTATATCTTCTCTTTCTACGTGTTCTTCCTCCTCCCTTTTTATTGACTGTAAGATGTTTGCTGGAGAAATTTACTGAATGTGTTTTGAACAGTACTGGGCACACTGTTGTTCAACATGTTGTGGCAGGGCACTTGGTGCGCCTGCCACTTTGAGAGGTCAGGCAGTCTGCTGTACCACTGGCAGGTGGGGTCAGGCCTAATTAGAGAGTAAGCTGACCCAGGGGCTGGCAGGTGAGGCTAAACCTGATTAAGGGAGTCACCTGATTGTCAGGCAGACACCTGATTGGAGGAGAGCTGGGCTTAGACTGAGTATAAGCCCAGACTCTGAGAGCAGGGCTGGCAGTAACATCTGGGGAGCTGGTGAAAGAACATCACCCAGCAGGAAGGCTGCTGCTCCTGAATTCCAGCAAGGAAAATGACATCTGGAGGTTTGGGTTGGCGCTAAGGGGGTGGAAGAGGTTCCTGGGGGACCTGGTGTTGGGATCCAGAGCCCTGAGAAGGGGGGCTGAGTGTTTAGGGCCTAGTGAGGAACCAGGCCAGCCCACAGATAAAGGGGCTCTGTGCACCAAGGCCTATGGAGGGGCCTGGCCAGCCTAGAGAAAGAGGGGCTGAGATCCTGGGGGTTTATTGGGAGGCCAGGTAGACCCTAAGTGAGGGCCTGAGCAGCTGTGAGACCTAGTTCAGGGCCTGGGTGAACCCAGTGAGGGTGGCCAACTACTGAGGAACACAAGGAAGAAAGGGGTTGCACCAAGTAAGGTCTATGGAGGGCTCTGGGTGAACTGCAGAGTGGGAGTGACCTATGCAGGGGCCTGGGTAGGTAGACCCACAGAGATGCAAGGGCTGACACCCAAAGGGCTGACCCTGATGACCTTGATTGACCTATGCTGGGGACAGGGCCCAGGACAAAGAGTGAAAAAGATTACAGCAAGAGACTGCCAGAACTGGGAGCCTGGAGTCTTGACTGGACTTGAGGCATGGACAAGACTTAGGAGAGACCAAAGGTTCGTTGGGGGCCACAGCTGAGAGGAAGGGGTCAAGAGGCAGGCAGCCCAGGATGACCATGGCTGGTGCTTCTTCATCTGAGGAGGAAGGATCAAGGGCAGGGGTCTGAGTGTGAGCTGTGGCCACAGATAGAGGACTAAGATGTGTGATGGAACTGGGGCCAGGGAACCTGGTGGTTAGAAGCCTAGGAGAGGTGTAGGACATCTAGGGAAAGCCCAGAGGGAGATGTAAGATCAGGTAGGCCTGAAGACTGGTCCTGGGTAAGACCTAAAACTGCACCCTACTGGAGTTGGTTGGTGTGGTGAGGCTGCCTGTGGTGGGGCAGCCTCCACAAAATGCTGCATGTGGGCCACTCCAGGGAAAGGCAAAGATGGGGTGCTGAAAAGTCTCAGCTTGTACTGCTGTATGGGTTTCCCTGTGGAGGGGAAAGGTGAGGGGAGCACCCCCTGACAGAAAAGCACTTGCCAGGGAGATCAGGACTGCATGGATCCAGGGGCCCAGTGAGGGGGGAAGACCAGGACCATGTGGGTCCAGTAGCCTAGCATGGGGCCTGAGAATAGAGTGCAGGCCCAATGAGAGTGGTAGGGACCTGAGTGGAGAGAGGCCCAGATATAGTGTGGCTCACTGAGGGGTTGGAGAGCAGAGTGTAGGGCTTCCTGGTTCTGAAGGCCTGGAGAGCGATTGGGAGAATGAAGAACTAACAGGGACTAAGACAAGAGACTAAGATAGGGGCTGGCAGCCCGGAGAGGGGCAGAGCGAGAGACTGAGAGGCCTGGTAGCCCAGGGAGTGGTTGTGTAAGACCAAAGGGTCTGAGGGGCCAGAGGAGAGACCAGGGGGTCTGGCAACCTGAGTGGGGCCAAAAGAGAGACCGAAGGGGTCTGAAGTCCCAGAGTGGGGCTGAGAGAGGCTGAAGGGTCAGAAAGGCAAGTGAGGGGCTTGCATACTACTTCTCAGTAGAATCCCCGCGTTGCTTCCTGGAGAGGCAACGCTACTGTGCAGTCAGCATCGTGCCCTCTGATGCTACTGCGCAGTAGTAAGGAGCTACTGCTCAGCAAGCGTCTTGTTTAGATGCTGCCGCAGTGGACAAAAAATGCTATTTGCCTATTGTTATAATTAATGAGTACCAAGTGCTACATGCTCAGTATGAGTTTCAGCAATAATCAAAATGAAACTAAAAGAATTCAAATGAAGCAGTGTGGTTGAATGAATTCTAGTGTTGGACCAAATCTAAATAGGTTAGATATCAGGAGGCGCTACTTCACGGTCAGGGCGGCTAGGGTCTGGAACCAACTTCCAAGAGAAGTGGTGCAGGCTCCTACCCTGGGGG
>NW_017728886.1:195007121-195017858 GCF_001723895.1 Crocodylus porosus | reverse complement strand
TTTGACCCCAGTATTCTTTCCTGCCATGGCAGGGGGTCAGACTAGATGATCTGCTCAGGTCCCTTCCGACCCTAGAAACTATGAAACTATAAATATTTTGAGTCTCTACTATTCATTTGATGTAGGGATTTCAGAGAAAGTTTAAGGTATGTACAGGGAAACAATGTAGAAATCCAAAATTGTTTTAGTTTAACCAACTTGTAGGCTGTTTTGAAATGAGTTAATTTGTTCCTACTGAACGATCACTTTACAGTCACAACCTTCTCCAAGACGGTTTTAGGCTGGACATAAGAACTTCTTCACAGTCCAAGTCTCCAAGGCCTGGAACATCAGAGGTGGTGCAAGCACCTACTCTGGACTCCTTTAAGAGTCAATTGGATGTTTATTTTGCTGGGATCCTGTGACCCCAGCTGACTTCCTCCCCTTGGGACAGGGGGCTGGACATAATGATCTTCCAAGGTCCCTTCCAGCCCTAATGCCTATGAATCTATGAATATGAATAATTTTTTTTAATGCTGCTGGGTAAATTATGCTATTGTAATATTAAGTGCGTATTGGGGTGCCTAGAGCTTTTGTCTTTTATTTATTTAGATTTAAGTAATCGTATAAAAATGGAACCAGAATCCTACATGAACTTTATTCAAATGAAACAAAATGGTCTTATTATAATTTTTTGTGCTAAATTTTTTTAACCTTTCCAGGACACTGGACTCAGAATGCACTTATGAATTAAAAAGCAAAAATAATTGCATTTTAATTGTTAGGGACATGTATTAATATTGCACAGAGATGAGTTATCAATGAAATATAAAAAATAATTGAATTGGGACAGATTAAGAGTGAATGGATATATTAAAAGAAGGAAAAAAAATGAAATGAATAAATATATGTTTTCATTCATTAGTATTTATTAGGTAGTAAACATTTTCAGTGTTTCTTCTACTTGTTTCACCATTATTATTAATTTTAAAAATGGTGTTCAGAAGTGTTCTTTAGTTTTATTGTTCAGAGTGTGAGATGATTTGTAGAAACATATGGAGCAATTATGCAGAAACTAAATTTCCTCAATTCTACTGTTACTATGGTAACCAGTATTCACAGTATTTCATTTAGACATAAAACAGAATGGAAGATTTGGAAGGTTTAAGATTTGGTGTTCTACTGAGCAGAAATTGTATTATATTGCATGATATTTTTAATCGCATGTAAGGGGACAGATTAAATGTGCCTAACAGCTTGAATATCAGCAGAATTCATCATATGTAGTTGTTATGGTAGTATGATATGGGTTACTTGTCCTCAGCAGTTGAATTGAGCTAGATTAGTGGTCTGAATTATTTGCCTGGGCAGAGAAAGCTCTTCTACCAGCCATACTTCCCTCACTTCAGAGGGATACAGAAGAAAATATTTCTTGTACCATCATCTTTCCGGTGTTAGAGCTCATGGGAGTGAATCTAAGACAGGTACTCCAATAGATCTTCACCCCAAGATTATTTAGGGGGTGAAGATATATGGTCCTATAGCCATAGTGTCAGTACAATTAATTTCAATTCATATGTATTTAGTTATCCTCTTCACCCATTTTGAAGATGGGGAACTGAGGCTTGGAGAGAGAAAGTGCCTTGTCACAGTTGCATTGAAAACTATGGCTTGCTTTAACTCTGCTCTGACAGGCTAGCACTATAACCACCTGAATGTCCTTCCTTTTTAGATTATGGGGATAAACTGTCACAGATTCCTGACTCAAATGCACTTAAAAGAATTTTGATTCAGTGTTTGCCGAGTGATATAATTTGAAAACTGTAAGGGATATACAAAGTTATTCACCTTTTACTACATTCTCTGCTTGTCTTGGAATAACACAAAGGTTTTGCTGTGTTTTTGAGGGTATTTGATTCAAGGCTTTCCTGTTTGCCTACACAATGGTGTCCAAATAGCTCTGTCTGTAATGTGGTTGTTCTCTCTTGGGTGACATTCCTGGAGTATATGATCTGAGACGATACAATCTTAAATAAAAAGCAGAGAATGAGAGAAAACAAAACACTTAAATTTATTTCTCCAGTTATTACCACCCCTTCTATTGTCTTATTTCCCTGCATGGTACTCCAATTTTTTTATGAAAAACACTTTATTAAATCTGTCAGATCTTGTTTTCAGTGAGCTGGATAGACTGCTGGGTCCATGTAAAGGATACTGGGAAGAATTACTTTAGTTTCTGTTTATTTTTTAACTTCAGGTGCAACTCGGTCCTACTTCCTCCACTCAAAATATTTCTCTGGAGGTGATGGATAGATTTAGGTTTTTACTTCAGCACATATATTTTTAAATATGGTTCTGTTATTCTCTTACTATGTGCAGGTCTACATGACTATTTTTCAGGAAATTATTTCAGCCTAGACTTTTGAAAATTTTATATTATAGATCACAGACTGACTTGCTGACATGTCTGAAGATCAAGGCTGGACTTGGGTTAAGGTCCTTTACCTGGGATCACAAAAAAATGTATTTCCAAAATTGCTCTTTGGAGAAGTTAAATAAAATCCCTGTCCTTTCACCCAGAACAGCCTTTCAAAGAGAGAGATGGAAATTCAGCAGAACATATAGTATTTTCTTGCATATAACATACCTTTTTCCTCAAAAACAGCCCCCCAAAATTAGGGTACAATTATGTGTATTAAACAAGGAAGCTGATTTTCTGCCTGGGATAGGAATCAAGAAGGTGCTTCTGCTCCCCAGTGCAGCAGTTGTAGCACTGCTAGTCAGACAGCTGAGGGAGTCAGTTGATTAATAGCTTATTGTTCTTAACTCCAACAGGTGTTTAATCATCGTCTCCTCTCTTTAATGGTCTCAGTGTTCCACTAAGCAAGCTAACTGTCCTTAGGTCGATTTTGCTGTCTGCTAACTGTTCCTGGTCTCTCTCCTCCTATTTCATAGCCTGGAGATTATTTAGCTTTTTTCAAAAACATAGATCCAACCAGGGAGACCAGTCTTCAGCAGTAGCTCTGAGTTCACCTTCAGTTAAACAGGAGAGGGAGGGTGATTCAGCTGAAGATTAAACTCTGCCCTGTGCAGCCATAACTCTGGAAAAATCTTTTTTACTTCATTTTGGCTTTCAAAAACAAAGATGTGTATAATATTTCTATGCACCAAAATATGGTAAGATTTCAAGCTAGTCTAGAGAACATAATGGACCATGTCCTATAGGTAGGGACCACTGGAATTCACACTGGAAGTGCACTGCATAGCAACTCCTTTGATCTTGAAGTTTCCCCCATGTGCCCCCTTGCCACTGGCTGGCAGAGGCACCTGCTGCTTGCCCCTGATTGGTGGGGAGGCAAAACTATGGTTTTAAATATGCTGCGATTTTTGCCTGTCAGTGCAATTGGTGGAGGGGCCCTGGTGGCTCCACTACTTGCTGTTGACTGAACAGGAGGCAAAAACCATGGCTTATTTAAAACTACAGTTTTCACCTCCGTGCCATCAGGAGAAGTGGCAAAGCCGATGGGGTGCCTCCACCAATCAGTGGTGGGTGAGGGGGGTGCACTGGGGACATTGCAAGATTAAAGGAGCTGCTGCACAGTGCACTTCTGGTAAAGATTCCGGTAGTCCCTACCTATAGTGGTACTGTCTTGAATTTGTCTTAGAGGTAAAATGCAACAGGCAAGCTAATGTATCCTTTTTGTTACCTTCGTGTGTCTGTGTGTGCGCTCCTGCTTGCTTGCTCTTGATAAATACTAGCTATACAGATGATAAAGTGATGATACTGTTGTTTAATTTTATTCTGTAAACAGTTTGGCTAAAGGCTAGTTACTGCCCATGTGGTTTTGGGACGAAAAACCCCACCCTTCATATTACATAACATCTCCAGTTGGTCCATGTAATGATTGAAAGCTTTGTGCATAGACAGTAGTAAAAAGAACGTTTACACTTTGACTCAAGCCACTGCTTCTGAACCAGGGGTGGGCAAAGTTGGGTCCATGGGCCAGATCGGGCCCACAGTGGAATCTATTTCCCAGCATCCCCTGCTCATGTTGCTGGAGTTGTTTCTATGGAGACCCTAGCAGCAGTGGGGCTGTGACAGCCAGGGTTTCCATAAAAACTGGCCTTGCACTGTTGGCAGGGTGCATAGCTGGGCAGGGAGCTTCTCTAGGGCTGGGATCTTATGGCAGAGACAGCAAAGTCTGGAGCAGAGCCAAAACTGTGATCCACTGCCTGCATGGGAAATGGAGTCCAGCTGCCAGCCAGATCCATCATTTTGTCCACCTCTGTCTTAAACCATCCTGTTTGGTAGAACTAGACTTGTGTAATACAAGAAAAATCCTGTGCCCTTCTGTGAAAAGAATTATTCATTTTTCTTTTGAACATACAGGACACATCTACATAAGGCATTTACCAAAGAGCTGGCTAGTTAGCTCCTCAGTAAAATCTCAGTGTCTACACATGCAGCCCTATTAATTAGTTTCCTGTAGCCTAATTCCACCATAGGCTAGTACTTGTAAGTACAAGTACTATTTTACGGTGGCATTCTTTAGCGCACAGCAACATGTGTAGGTGCTGATGGGGCTGAATGGTGCACTAGGATGCTTCAGTGCGGGGACTGCCTACTTCAGTGCGGGGACTGCCTACTTCATTGCGGGGACTGCCTGCGGGGGTGCTCCATTGGAGCACCCTGATGCCCAACCACTCCACAGCATGCTAAGCCAGGTTGGAGCAGCCCCAGGCTGGCAGGCTGACCCCCCCCCCCCCAGGTACCCTGCCAGCTTAGGGTTGGTCCAACCTGGCTCCATTTGCTGCAGTCCTAGGTGCATGTGTAAACATGGTGCCTGTGAGCAATAAACTTTAGCATTATATGCGCCAGAGTTTATTGTGTTGCATTAATTTCACGTGTAGATGTGCCTACTGAGTCATAAAAGTATTTTATTTATGTTAAAAATGGCATTCTACATTAAATTTTCATAAATATGTACTTGAGTTTTGCACACGATGTGCAATTGCCTTGCCACGTAGCAATACAGTTGAGTTTCTTCTTTGGGTAATACTGGAGAGAAAAAACACTATCAAGTACCCTCCTATGGTTGTGGTTGCTCATATGGATAAATCAGAATGCAATGAGAGATGCTTTCCTTTCATTGCATCGTCTAAGGCAGAGGTTCCCAACCACTGGGCTGTGGTCTGGTACCATGCCGCGAAGGGTTGGCTGCTGGACTTCAAGTAATCGCCGACTGGTAAACTGCAGACTGGAAGTGACTGGCATATTGTAGACTGGCAGCCAACCCTTCTTTATACTCAGCACTGAGTGTAAGAAAGGGTTGGCTGCCAGTCCACAGTATGTCAGACACTTCCAGTCTGCAGTTTGCCGGTCTGTGGTCACTTCTAGTCCATGGTTTGCTCGTTTGCAATCTAAAAAGGTTGGGAACCACTCTAAGGCAGCCCTTCTGGTTCTTCTTTTCATATTCCTTATACAATACATCTGATTGAAAAATCCATTTCTCTTGTGGTGGATCCATATTTTTGTGTGTTGCCTACATATCCCTTGAAACTTAGATTTCTGAGTATAAAATTGATGGTAGAGGCTCAATTGGCTGCTTTAGTCCCTGTGTGAGCCTGTCAGCTTTGGTTCTTGGCCTGGTGTCCACTGATTGTGGATTATCCATTCTTTTTCATCTGACTTTTTCTGGTTCTCATATTCCCCCGGCACACTTATTCTCCATCCTGATTTAAGATTTGTGACTTGCAGAATAAATGCTAGCTAGCTGGCTGAACTGCTTAAAGGAGGGCTGTCCATCTTCTAAGCAGCCAAGGGCTGCAAGCCCATAGGCTACAGCAGTGGGGATCATTGGCCTGCGGAGCTGCATACTGCATGTCGCCCACATGCTACACTGCATCTCCTCATTGCACCACATACCTGGGTGCTCTCCTCCCACTACACATTCCCCCCACCTCCACCAAATACCCACACTTCCCAGAGCCATGCATCCAGTGCCTCCCTGCTGTACTGCGTCCTTCCCATGCACCTTGTGCCCCCCTTCACTGCAGTGCTCACATAGGTACCCTTCTTTAACCTGAACTCCTTGGCTATGGGCTCCGCCACTGGATCACACCTCTCAGGCACACTGGGCTGTGAGCTCCCTCAGCAACGTGGGCTAAACCATGCTGTACTGCCCCACTGCCTGGAGGAGAGAAGGAGAAGAAATAGGGATCCCAGAGACCCCAGCTGCTGCTTTACCTGGAGCAGTGGGGATAGTGGCAGCTGGGTAGGAGCCTGTAAGGCTGCTATGTAAATCTCTTGCAGGCCCCATGTGGATTGCTGGCCACCAGTTGGATGGCGCTGGCTTGTCACATGATTGCTTTATAGAAATATGGAAGATTTTTTAAAATGGGAAGCTAAAACTGTATGTTGGCAACATTTACAGTTTTGAAATAGCAGCAAATGCCTTTCATCTAAATGAAAAATCTAATTCTGACTAGTGTTCCTTTCTGTTTTGTTCTGGACTCCTGGCTTTACTTGAAATAGTTTGGTCTCTTCTTTGATTCTATAAGAAGGAACCTGGCTGCAAATTTACACTCTTACCTACTAGCATAAGGCTCTATTATGTTCCCTTACGTTACAGTGACAAGCTTTCCAAAGGATCTGTTTCATATGCTGCTTCCTAGTAGGAAGCAGTGTCTGTCTTTGGAAGTTGATTGTGATGCCTAAATAATTGGAACCACTGTGTGAATCATTGTCAGAATGTTTCCTAAATCATGTTTCATTGGTGATCCAATAGTCTTGGAGTGTTTCTGAAATTTACTGATAGTCCTTCCATATACAGTGCTCCTTTCATGAGTGTAAGGTAGCTTTCTTGCTAACAGCCTACATTTTTGTCTGAGGGTTATTTCTATTTTCCACCTCAACCACACCATCACCCTGCCTTCAGTTCCCTCCATCTCTAATCTGCAGTGATATAGTCCAACTATCTGTAAGAGACTTAAATGGAGCTAAGTATTTCTTCAAGAGTGATAGGTTATTTGTAGTTCATGAGACTAACCGCAGAGGACCTCATCTCACTCTGCATGATCTGTTAATGTGTTTCAAATGAGTCTTGTTTCATTCAGTGCAAGGAAAGAGTTGTTGTCTCACTTGATTTTTAGAAAAAAACAATAAATCCTTGGACACTTGCAACAGAATGGGCCATTGGGATGGCTGTGGCCTATACTCCTGCCTACACTCCCAGCCCTCTATGTAAGTCACCCTTATTTATCTCATCCGCCAAGCCTTGATTCTCCTTTGATATTAATAGGGAGGCTGCCCTGAGTCCTGGAGTGCCCCAACCAATGCTTTGCCTACTTTCATTCATTTCTCATGATTGCTGGGCCCTCTGCCTGCTAGCCAAAATCATGCAATTCCTCAGGGGCCTCTCTTGCACCCTGGCAGACTTACTGGTGCCTAGTTGGCATTGGTAGACCAGTGGCCACCACATATGGCCCTTATTTAAGCCTTACCGCTTTTAAATGCGGCTTCCTTCCAACCCTACAGTCATACCCAACTATTATTCTGTCCACATTTTAGTTGTTTCATAGAGGCCTCATCCCTCTTGTCCTTAGCCCCCCTTTTCTCTGGCTGTAGGCTTCCAGTCCCGTCCACTGATTTGGGCCCAGCTCTCTTGACCTCAGCCCTCTCTGGTTATCTGGTCTCCAGGCTCCTCAGCCCTGTTTTATGCCTTATCTCACCAATCTTGGCATCCCTGATGCAGGGCAGGGCTGATCTCAGTTCAGCCCAGCCCCTCCATTGTCCCTGGTCCAGGGCGAGGCTGGTCTTGATTCAAGTCAGCTCTCCCTGCCATCTCTGACCCAGGGCATGGCTATTCTCCATTCAGCCTCCTAAAGTGTTTGGACTTCTTTCCCATGCAACATACCAAGTCCTAGACCCTGCAAGAGCTCTATGCTGGGCCTCCCTGCAGTCTCCAATACACTCCTATCATCCACTCCCAGTCCTCTGGTCTAAAACTAGAACAACTCCCTCCCCCCAAAAACAAACAAATCCATAAGCAGTAATTTTAAATCTTCCCCTCCAGGTCAGCCTACCACTGCCATCCTTGGAGTTTGGCCCACACAGCATGCACCTGGTGGGCAGTGGCTTTGGACCCTGGGTGCTGGCTTCAGCATGGACCTGAAGGTGGGGTCGGCCATAGCTTCTGGCCTAGGCCTGGGGGAGCAGTACATCTTACTCCAGCTGCTGGTCTCACTGCGCTGGCCAGGGATGGAGTCCACTGCTGCAGGAACGGTGGGGGCCTGGGCCCAGGGCCCCCATGAATCTTAATCCACTTCTGGGCCAGTTCCCTTTCCACATCAGTCTGAGCTAGTGAGAGCTCCTCTTCCAGCAGCATTTAGGTGTGCACGGGTCCTCAGGAACTCAGGTTTATATCACCTGGGCTCCCGCTCCTTCTGATCAGGTGTTCTTTGACTAGCTGCAGGGGTGCCTCTTCACCGTAATGGGGAGCTGTGCCTTCTGTCCTGCAGCTATCCTCTGTTCAATTGCCTGGGGCAGTTTCTGCTGCCATCTCCCCCTTAAAGGAACAGGAACTTCTAGCTTCCTCTTACACACAACATTAAAAAGTTAGAGTTCTGATGTTGTAAAAAAAAATAAAAATCAACCCAGGCAGTGACAAAAACAACAAAATTAAGGTTGCTGGGTTTTTTTGTGCAGTCTAAACTATATAGCATTTTTTCTTTATGTATCACTATGTTGCTTTTGTTTACCTGACTGCATATTCTCTTCCACCCCCCAAGGACAAGACCCTTATCTTATTTACAACATGGATTGCATGTTGCACGGCTAATGGAGCATGGACATATGAATGAGAAGTATTGTGCTGATCTTTCTTTTAATTTGGTCAAAATATTTTTATGCATATCAGGAACATAATGTGCATTTTCAATGACTTCACAATGATCCATCAGTAACACAGGGAGTTTGGAACTCAGGTTAGCAAGTATGTAGTGGGCAGGCATATAATGTGGACCACAGTGATGTCTAATCAATAGATTTGCAGCAGTTTTTTGTGTGACATTTGTTATGAATTGTAAATTCTGATAGCCTTGATGAGAATAGGATTTAGAATGAAAAATATTAATCATCATTTGCATTATCTAGCTTAACTCTAATTACTAGACTACTAATTTCTTTTTCTTTAAACTTTTTTTTTAAATTTTACAAAATCTTTAGCAAAATATAAAATGTATTATGTCCTTCCTCTCACTGAAGAATTCTGCTTCTGCTGATCTCTACTCCTTCTATTTTGAGATGTTGCTGTTATAAATTTGATGTCTTTAATAGCTATAGTGACAAATTATTATTTCGGTTACAGTAGTTTAAAGTACCAGAAAGTAATTAAAAAAGTTGTATATGTGCACTGCAGCTTCAGACATATTTAATGAGGTGTGAAATAGAATGTAGAAGCATTTACCCATTTATATACCTGATGAAGCTAAGCATTCACAATGCTTTTTTCCCTTTTTTCTTCTTTTGTGGAGCAGCATATAGTGACTTCAAAAAGGTATATTGTGGCCACAATGTCATGTTTGTCTTTGTCTCGCTTCAAAATTTTTTTTGATGTAAATTGTCTTGATTCTTTGCAACTTGTTTTGTGTGGGATAACGTTCCGAGCTGCCAATTGTACAGAGAAGTACTCATAGAGAGGTACTGGTGCTAAACACGTTGATTTAACAGATTTGTTATTGTAATACTTCTGCTGTTGCTAATTTGTGCCATCACACCTTATATCTGTAATAGGTTTTAATGCTTCAGGTTTCAGTTGCTTCTCTGTGTGCAGTAGTATTAAGGAAGAGCAGCTAATCATCAGTTGGGCAGATAGTGTTGTGAATGTCTGTCTGTTCTAATACCAGAATAGTTTTGGAGCGGGCTTTTCAGATGAGCCTAAAGGAGTTAAAGTCTAAAGAAGCTCACCACCTCTGAAAATGTCATGCTGAGATGATAATCTTTGCCATCCACTTTGGGTGTCCAGTATGCATTCTTTATAGTCGAAGAATTTTGCAGTTTTTTTCAATAATGTCATTGTTTTTGTGAAAGACAGGCTATGGAGTTTTAAGCAGCTGATATTCAGACCCATGTCTCAGCCCAGTACATTGTATACTAGATAATGAACAGATCTTACCCCTTCCTTGTTGTTTGCCCTTTGTTGTTTAATCGAGAACCAGAAGATGCACCCTAAGTTTCTTCCAAAGTTTAGCAATTCCTATTGTTTTTCCTGAAAACTTCTGTCTGTCTGTCTCTGCTTCTCCTTGATTTGGGGATACACTCAACCTCTTATATACTCCTGGGTTGGAGTTAACAGGGCCCATCTGCGTTTGCTGTCAATGATCCAGCAGAATAATTTTACATCTTTTTGTAGAGTCCTAGTGTCAAAGATCAAAGTCTTTGATTTCAGATGCCGATGGCAAAAGGTCAGAGGCAAACAGGTCGGAGGGTAATGCAACAAACTCTGCAATTGTAGTCTATCCCTCTGTATTAACAGTGCTGCATATACACACCCCTGTCTCTGCCTCATTTCAAATCACTTGAGCTCCCATACGAGAGAGAGAAACTGACCTTGACAACTCAGCATGAAAGATATTGGTACCCACGGTGACCAGATAAAAATGAAACTCCAAATTAGCTGACTTTAGTGAAGTTGTAAAAATTAAATAATGTACTATGCTTGCCCTCCTGTGACCAAACAGGACCAGTACCACACAAGC
>NW_017728886.1:194985027-195005747 GCF_001723895.1 Crocodylus porosus | reverse complement strand
GCTCGCCAGCTCCTTGAGTACCCTGGGGTGCAGATTGTCAGGGCTGGCTGACTTGAAGGTATCCAGCTTCTCAAGGTGTTCCTTCACGAGGTCAGGATCTCCCTGACTTGGACCTTCCTGTCCCGTAGCGAGCATGGGCGTCCAATGGGACTGATGAAAGACCAACGCAAAGTACCCATTTCAAAGGTTGGCTTTTTCCTGGGCATCAGTTGTCCCATCTGGTTCAGCAGTGGTCCAATGCTGCCCTTGCTTTTTCCTCCGGCTCCCCACATGTCTGAAAAAGGACTTCTTATTGTCCTTGATGCTCGAAGCAAGTTGGAGTTCAGTTGCAGCCTTGGCTTTCCTGGTTTGCTCCCTGCAGGACTGGATCAGTGCAGAATATTCCTCCTTGGAGGTGAATTCTATCCTCCATCCTTTGTAAGCCTTTCTTTTTAGCGTCAGGTCGTCTGCTAGATTCCTGGAGAGCTAGGGCGGCTGCTGTGCCCTCTTGCTGCCTTTCCTCCAAGATGGAATAGAATTAGCTTGTGTTTAGTTAGTATTAAACATGACTGAATGAGGTTAAACCAGTTTATGGAACTTCTGTCCCAGATCCATTCCTGGTTTAAGTTAAATCAGAGTCCCCTAGCATCCCAGCATGCTCTGCAGCCCTGGGCTGGGTTGTGCTGTCTGCTTTAGCTGGAGCAGGGGTAGAAGCATGGCCAGATGCTGGCTGGCATGGCCCCTTTAGGCGAAGGGGGCAGGGAGAGTGAGTGTTTGTTTATTTCCCCCCTCTTCCACTGTGGGATCCCAGCTGAAATCTGCCTGACGGGGCACAGCAGGCCCTCTCAGGCATTCCCCACCATGCACTGCTGGAGAAGTGGGGGGCATGGCCAGCCCTGGGAGCAACCTTAAGGGAAAAGGGGATGGAAGGAAGTTTAATTCACCTCCCCCCCCGTCCCACCGGTAGAGACCCCAGCCAGGGTCTGCTCGGCTTTCCCCCCTTGTTCACAAAACCCCACTCCCAGCCAGGGAATGATCCCACTGCTCCTTCCCAGCTGCTGGGGCTGGGGTGTCGCTTGGGGCAGCCCAGAAGCAAAGACCTGATTGTAGGGAAGGAGGGGAGCCAAACGACCCTAAGCCTAGGTGGGGATAGGCACAGAGGGATCATAGTAGCAGCAGCTCCATCATGGATGTGAGCCCCACCAAGCAGAGGGACTCAGGCTGGTGGGCAGCAGGGAAGGGGCTTGAATGTGTCAGCTAGCTGAGCCAAGCATGCAGCTGGGGAAGCAGCTGCTGCCTGGTGGCCCCTTCTACATGCTGGAGAGTGGTGCCCAGGCTGGCCGTAGTTTATGCAGCAGTGCGCACAGTGTGACCTCAGCCCCAGTCCTGTTACCTGTGGCTGCTGGGCACCAGGTTGGGCATGCACTGCTGGCTCTTCTGCTACTTGGGGGTGGGAGTGGGGGGACACAGCATAGCCCCATGTACCAGGTGTGGGGTTCTACCCCTATGGCTTCCCCACGACTGCTGCTGCTGGCTGCTGTCATGGGGGCCCACGCTGGCTGTCCTAGTAGGTGCTGCCCAGGCCATCAAACTGCAGTCAGCCATTGGGTGAGCAGGTGGCAATGGGCAAGCCATAGGCGCAGTGTTGCCCTATGTACCAGGCACAGGGCACTATCTGCTTCCCTGCTGCCACTGTGTGTTGCCTGGCAGCTGACTGCAGTTCAGCAGCCTGTGTGACGCCTGCTAGTACGGCCAGAGTGGGCTCCTATGATGGCTGTGGCAATGGTGGGGAAGTGGTAGTGGTGGCGGGGAATCTGTAGGGGTAGTACCCTGTGCATGGTGCCCAGTGCTGTACTCTGCCTCAAGCTTCCCTGCTGCTGCTGTCACCACTACCTGAGGCATGGCCCCATGAGGTGAAGGGGGCAAGGAGGAGGTTTATCCCTCTATCCCATCTTCTACTGGAGGACTACAGCTGGGGTCTGCCAGTCATGGCTGCCACCGTTGCTGCTCGCACCTGGCCAGGCAGACCCTGGCTGGAGATCCCATGGGGAGAGGGAATGGAGGGGAGAATAAACCCTCTTCTTGTCCCCTTCACTGCAGTGAGCCATGCTAGGTCAGCCTCTGGCCACACACTAGATGGCAGCGGCAAGGAGGCTGTAGGTGCACCATGGCTTTGCGTACCAGGCATGGGGTGCTACCCCTACAGCTTCCCTGTTGCCATCGGCCCACCTGGCAGCTGACTGCAGTTTGGTGGTGCGAGTGATGCCAACCAGTATGGCCAGAGCAGGCCCCCCTGACTGCAGCAGGGAAGCCATAGGGGTAGAACCCTGAACCTGGTGCCTCATACTCAGGGCTGTGCTGTGCCACCATGAGGTAGAAGAACAGTGAGCAAGGCATGTCCAGCTTGGCGCTCAGTGGCCTGGGGGACACAGGTAATAACACTGGGGCTGAAGGGGCAAGCCCGCACCATGTATGTTGCTGCAGGGGCTGGGGCCAGGGCCATCCTGGGCACTGCTTTCCAGCAGGTAGAAGAGGCTGCCGGACAGGAGCTTTCCTTTATGGACCTTGGCTCCTGGGCCCCTCCCTCCTTCCGGTCAGGTCTTTGCTCCTGGGCTTTGCCAAGCAAAATCCTGATGCTGGCAGCTGGGAATGCACAATGGGATTGCCCCCTGGCTGGGAGGGGGGCTCTGGGTTGTCCCAAGCCATGCTGAGTCATGAGCAGGGGGGAAAAGCCAGGCAGAGTTTGGCTGCGGTCCCTTCAGGGTGGGGGCTTAAACCCCCAGTCATACTCAGCCTGCTGGGGCCTGGCTATGCCCCTCTCAGTTCAGCTTTCCTCCAGCCTGAAGGGAAGGGAGGGCTCGTTTTAGCGCCCCCCCAGTTTCTAGCCTGAGCCACTGAAGGCATCTGCCTGAATTTCTGGAATCTAAATGTCTATTCACTCGCAAATCCAGTTCAATCTATGTGGATTAGACTAACCTGCAAAGATTGAATCAATTAAGGCTTGGGCTTTTTGAATGTCTGTTCCTAGCCTTACAGATATATTTAAAATTCTGTGTGTTAGCTAAATTAGTCAATTCCTTTGCAAATTATTAGGGCCCACCACTGGAAAAAAGTACTTTTGGAAAATTGAAAAAGTGCCAGATTTTACAAAATCTTAGTAGTATAAGAGTACAGGGCTTTTTCCGCCTTGTATGTTTGCTGATCCATCATGACTAAAACAAAACCCCAACCTTACCTAGCATAACTTTGCATGGACAAATGAGTTGGCTTATTAGACACTTTTCCACATGCCATTCCCATGTAACTTGTGTGCTTAGAAAAATCAGCAAGCAAACAACATTTTGTGCATGTATTGTGAACCTGTGCTCCCAAGAATCTGTTTTGCACCAACAATCTAGGAACTAACGTGCTGGAGTTTTTCAGGGCCTGTTACATTAATATAAAAGAAACAAATCCATGCTACTAATGTGCCATAGTGTCTTTGGCATTCCATTTAGCATATTTGGTGCAGTTTCATTTCTCTAGCATTCTTTCGCCTCTTTATTATAAATGTTCATGTCTTTTTTAACACTGTTTAGAGTATTTACTGTGGTAACCTTTGCTAGTTAGTTTGCGTGGGATTTAGTAGGTTTTTCTTTTTTCCCTTGCATGGGTCTCTCTATCCCTGTAGACAAACATGATTATCTTTTACAGATTTTACATATTTATGGATCATTGTCAAATGGCTATTATGTTTGTTCAAAATAATATTGTAGGTCATCCATTTTGTCTCTTAAATCTTTGCTGTTATTAATTGTGCTCATGGCTGAATACAAAATAACATGCATAATTTAAACGTTTAGGCTATGTGCATGAAGACTTGACAGCCTGTTCTTTATCCACAGTTTTAGTTAATTAAATTATGATTGAGATGGTTTCATTTGGTGGTTTGTAATATCAAAGTCACTCGCCCATATACAGAAAATGTGTCTGCCTTTTACTACCAATATAGTTATGTAAACCTGCAGAAATACTGTTTTCTAGGGTGATTGAAATAAATGCACTTGTCTTCAATAAATATTTCATTTCTTTAAATTAGGCTGCAAGGTCTAGTCGCAATAATGTTTGAGACGCAATCACTTTCCTGTTCTTCCAAGGATAGTAGTGAGCCCCCACCTGGTAAGTCCTCTGTCTAAACTTTTATATTATACAGCTTTCAATTGATTTAGGTTTTGAAAGCCTTTTAAAAAGAACTAATTATTTTTATGATTTTGTAACTGATTTAATATATATTAAATTTCTTTTCTCTCCTCCTACTTGCAATAATGCTTGACAACTTTTGTGGAGCTAGGGAGAGAGGGCCCTAGTGACATTAAATCCAGTCATTATCTACCTCCCTGTCTTTCCCCTGAAATCAAAATTATTTTTTCTGTTTGGAATAACTATAAAGTTGACTAGAATTACATATCACTTTTACATTCTGCAGAAAATAATTCGCTTTCTCATCAAAGTACATTTTACTTGCCATTTATGAGTGGATTTGTAAAGTTGTTCATGTAGTTTGTGGTTACAGTCTGTTGAAGATGAATTCTTGTTAAATACGCTGACTTAAAAAAATCATTGAGAAAATTTAACTTAAATAATACTTTAAAGAGAATCAGGAAATGCAAAAAATGGCAACATTATTTTGGCCACCTTTTTATGCATTTGGAAGTGCATTTGAAAAATCCAGTATTAATGTATTATAGATTTAATAGGACAAAAAGAAGATTCTAAATATTTTCAGCAAAGTTGAAATAATGTAGCATTAGGAATCTTAAGTCTTATCTTTTCTACTCTTTTTTTTTTTCTACTTCAGTTGTGTAGACTTTGAGCCACATTGTGCCTTTTAAGCACTGGTTTATGTAGAACATGATGCAGAGATTCAGCACTTTAGAGGAAAATGGGAAGAGCAATTGTGTTTCTGTATATAGGAGAAGTACAACTGCTGTACTACCTACCTGTTAGGGAGTGCAGCATGTGCACCCTGCACAGACCATTGGCTTCCCATATAGAGTCATCCAAAATTCCTTCCAGAGGCAGTGTTGAATGGTCGCCTTAGTCAGTTATCCTGCCAATATTTTCTGCAAGCTGTCATTCCCATCCTGATGAGACTCTTCACCACAAATTGAGGTTAAAAGGTCCTTGGCTTTTATCTGGAATGGTTTGAAATCACACAAATTTCTGTTTCATTTGCTGCCAAGACAATAAGTGAAACTTTCTCCAAGGGAAGAATTGTTTTTGTTTGTTTGTTTGTTTTGTTACATCTCAATTTCAGTTACAGTTATAGTTGAAATTCTTTTTCAGGACACAGTGGGTAACGTGCAATTAATGTAAAGCAGTAAGCTCAGGAGCAGTTAGAGCCAGAGTAAACTGCTTCTGGGCGCGGCGTCTACATGTGCGCTGAGGACAGCAGCAATTTGAATTGGGGCAGAGCAGGCCCCTGGCTGGCTATGCTGACTGCGCACAATTTACATCCCCAGTCAGCATCTACACATGTTTCAGCGTAGCTATTTACTCCTCTGTAAGATAGTACTGTCCCCAATTCTACTAATCGTACAGCAGATTGAATTGGTTTACTGTGCCCTAATATGCTTTGTGCATATGTAAACAGTGACACTTGACTGCAGAGCTAATTAGTTTTCTCTGCAGCAAAACATATGTGTCGATGCACCAATGACATTATTTAACCTCACATGATTTTGTATCTAGGGGTTTTACAGGACAGCCAATTGGAATTCTCTATACTACTTAAATGCGAGTCAGGTGGCATAGTCTGGCTTTGTATCAAGCTGTAGAACTGTATAAGGGGAGAGGAAAATTGAGTGGTGGTTTAACCTGAGTGACTTCATAAAAAAAAATGTATTTTCAGGTCATTTGAATTTTGTAAATAGGGTAATGTAAATGAGGTAGTTTCCAGAAAATGAAAAGTGTTTTTTCTGTGCCTCCATCCTTTTTAAAAATAAAAGGTTACTCTGGCTACAGCCAGGTTTAATATATTCAGGAGCAGTTCAAGTTTGCCTACAGAACCATTAGTGTCCTGTGATCCCTTTTATTCTAGTCTCAGCCTTTCTAGAGGAGAAAGTGGTAATCACATCCTATTATTTGTTGTCATTTTTGTTTTAAACAAGTTTGCTTGGAGGAACAGATGAAAACCATCAAACTCATTCCAATTATGGTAAATCTGGAGATGGGGGAGCATAGTAAACTGCATTTTGGCCTTTTAAGCCCTTTGTCTTGTCTCTCTCTCTTTTTCTTCGTTTTAGTTCCCTTTTTTCTTAGATTTCCCTTGTCTCATTTTAGATTTTATTCCTTAACCCAGGGGTGTCCAACTTATTTGGCCTGGTGGTCAGATCTAAACATCAGAGCTTCTCAGAGGCTGGATGATCCACCTCTGGTGGTGGGGCAGTGGCTTGTTGGTGTGGCTGACAGCCACTGGTTGGCATGGCCTTTGAACAAAGGGTGGGGGTGAATGCCATGGCTGTTTACCCCCTTTTCTGCTGCTGCTGACTTTAGTAGCCAGTAGTGACCAAAGGCCCCAACTTAAGCAGTGGATAAGGGCATGGGGAGGCAAGCTGTAGTGGTATTCACCCCCTGAATTCTGGAAACACACCAAAATGGAGGCTCCAGCAGCTGTGCTAACATGGTCCATAGCTGCAGTTTAACCACTTTTAGGATGTGTGTGGCATCCAGGACATCGGTGAACCAGGCCTGCTTTTAATCCGTGACCATTTTCTACTTGTAATTTCCTAAAATCTGTAAAGTTGGTTTGATCTGATGTTTGTTTTGTAAATCAGTGTAGGATAGAAGTTTGTACAGAATGTTTTAGAGTTAGGTGCTTTATCTTTTTAGTCATTCACAATATCTATATTGTTTGCAGATATAAAAAAGAAATCTATCCAGTATTACTAAATTGCTGAGTTTTGTACATAATGTTCCATATTCTTTTTTTTTTCCAGGCAAGAGCAAAGAGGTGCTATTAGGTTATCCAACCAGGCGTCGCAGTTGCGCTTTGGTAAATACACCATCGTTATGTGTTAACAAAGTTATTCATCTTATTCAAGAGCTGGAAGTAAAGCTTGAAAAATTCTTTCAACAGGTACATATGAACTAAAAATGCCCAAATATTAGTACGGTCTTTAGGTTTCTAGATAACAAGATTATATCTTGAGAGAGGATTCCTATGTTCATTTTTAAACTACAGCCTGATGAGCCATGATGACATGGTGCTAGTTCTGTAACTCAGAAATGTATCCCTTTAGATGTATGTTATTTTCGCCAAGTATGAAATATCCTCTTTTCCTAGTGGTTTGAATAGTAAGATTCTGAACGACAGCCAGCAAAGCTTTTGTCACAGGCAGGTCTTGGCTCACCAACCTCATCTCCTTCTGTGACCAGGTAACTTGCCACCTGGACATGAGAGAGCAGAATGACATTGTATACCTTGACTTGCAAAAGGCCTTTGATCTAGTATCCTATGTTATCCTCATGAGAAAATTGCAGGATTGTGGGCTTAACTCCTAGAAAGTCAGGTGGGTGAGAAAGTGGCTGCAGGATAGGACCTAGAGAGTTGTAGTGAATGGATCTGTGTTGTCCTGGTGAGAAGTGGGCAGTGGTATCCCACAGGGGTTGGTGCTTGGTCCAGAACTTTTCGACATCTTTATTAATGATTTGCATGTGGGGGTGAATTGCTCACTGGCCAAGTTTGCAGACGATACCAAGTTATGGGGAAGCGTGGTCATGCTTGAAGATAGGCTACAGATACAGGTTGACCTAGACAGGCTAGCAAGTTAAGCGGTTTGGAACCTGATGAAGTTCAACATTGGGAAACGTAAAGTGGTCTACCTCAAGACAAGCAACCCCCAACACACCTACAGGCTTGCCAGCACCAAACTGACTAGCACCACAAATGAAAGGGATGTGGTGGTAATAATGTAATAATACACCACAGTATGAATATGAGCCGACAGTGTGATGGTGTAGCCAGTAGGGCAAATAATGCTCTCACATGCATCAATCAATGCATCTCCAGCAAAACCAAGGAGGTGATTCTTCTGCTCTACTCAGTGCTGGTGAGACCTCAGCTGGAGTACTGTCTAGTTCTGGGCACCATGCTTTAACAAGGACGCGGACAAGCTTGAGACAGTCCAAAGAAGAGCCACCCATATGATCAGTGTCTTACGTGGTAAGCCATACAGGGAAAGGCTGAGGGATCTGGGAGTCTTCAGCCTGAGGAAAAGAAGGCTGAGAGGGGACCTGGTAGCAACTTACTGCTACACTAGGGGAGTACATCAAGGGCTATGTCAAGGGCTCAGTGAGCAACTGTTCACCAGGGCACCTGAGGGGAAAAGTAGGAGTAATGGCCACAATCTCCTGGAAGACTGATTCAGGCTCAACATTAGGAAAAACTTTTTCACAGTCAGGGTGTCCAGACCGTGGAATAAGCTCCCTCCAGAGGTGGAATAATCACCTACCCTGGAAATCTTCAAGAGGAGACTAGACGGTTACCTTGCTGGGGTCAGCTGACCCCCAGTTATCTTTCCTGCTTGGTGCAGGGGGCTGGACCTGATTGATTTTCCAAAGTCGCTTCCAGCCTTATAATCTATGAATGTATAGGACTTTCTAAAAATGCCTTGCTTACTTTGGCGCAGGGCATGAACATAGCTGGCAGCTAGCACTATATGTTTCTGAAGAGAAGACTGAAGAGAGAAACAAACTGTAGGGGGAGAAGAGAGGCTATCTATGGACAGATAAGCAGAGGGAAGAGGAAAATGCATAACTGTTGATAATATGGCAGGAAATTTACAATGGTCATCTTTGGGAATGCAGTCAAGGCTGCTGTGAGAATATACCTATACACAATACATGTTTTCTAAAATAATAAACTTATGTTTACTCTGCAGTACCAATATATGAGCACTCAAATTAGCTACCTCTGGCCGTTTTTAGCAGTCTGTTTATAGCTGCATTGGGTTCAGCAGAGCTGTAACACCTAAATACTTAGACCTTGAAGTTTGACTTGTGTACCCATTCAACACTCCTGCAGTAGCAGTCTCTGTGGGCTTTGTCAAAAGTTCTTTGAATTCAATGGGAAGATTTCTCTTCACTATAGAGAGCTTTGAATTTTGCCACAAATTAAATTAAACATCTGCTAGAGAACTCTGCTGTCTTTAAAGAATAAAGATTAAGAGAAGATAGTTAAGACTAAAAGTAAAATAAATTCTCGAAATGCAGTGTCTGTATATCCCAGACAAGTTAGGTTAACTTGCATAGGTTGGTTCTATTTTTACTTGCAGAATATTTTTGTTTACTTATTTTTAGCATGATGTAGGTCATTTATTGCTTAGATTTTATGAAGATGGGAATCAGTATTTTGGTATTGTATATTTTCTTTTCTTTCTGGATTTGCCTAGAGATTTGTCTGAAAGGATATTGAAAAGTTTGTTTTGGGGACCTAATTCAGATTCATGGTTTTTGTTATTTTGAAAAATGGTCAAAACTGTAGTTGTTTAATGTGTCCAGCTTGTAATATGAAGTTTAGCAGACTGTTAAATTTGTGTTGGAAATTAGAAAATCTATTTGATCCATATGTTTACTGACATTTACTTTTTTCCATTTGCAGTATGATCACATACTTAAGGAGAAAATTCTGTGGTAAGAATTTTACATATATTGTGTTTTAATGGCAATAATTGTTTGAGAAAGTAGACAAAGAAATACACATTTTATTAACTTTAATAGTATATTTTCCCTGCTTCAAATGAAAATAAAATTAGTATGCTTTCTTGTATAGTTTTTTTTTAAGAAAACTAAAGGATTTGGGAAACTGGTAAGAGGATGTGAAGCATCTCCACTAAATCTTCAATTGATTTTCAGTGAAAGCAGTTAAGTACTAGGTGCTTTGGGGAATCGGGTGCCTTCCACAGCTACTTGAATATGGATTTTGAAACATTCTTTTTTTTTTTTTTTTTTTTTTTACCTTGGTTTGGAAATACTAACTGCTAAGAACAGATTGTCTGTTAAACTCTACTTCAGTGAAGTGTTCTGTGCTATTTGTAAAATCATTCTGCTGAGTTTACAGTTTCTTAATTTTTTGATTGATTTTTATATAAACCATTTACTAAATTTGTTTAAAAGGTCAGTTACTATATTTTAACTAGTCAAAGTTAAAAAGTCCATGATGTTTCAGATTTATGTTGTTCTCTGTGGCTATATACCGACATACATATGGCTTAGGTCTGAAACACATTGGCCGTGTTTAGCTTGTTTGCCAAGAGAACTTTAATAAAGCAAACTTATTTCTAGTCCTATCATGTATTTTCAAAGTATTGTTCTGGTAGTTATCCCCTAGTAGTTCCCTGAAAGTGTTACTATTTGAAACCCCCTTCCCATCCAGAGCACTGGCCACAGATGCATCTGAAATGGGATGGGGGTGGATTACTGTCTCCAAGTAATGAGGGACATGTGTTCAATATGAGTGACATGGTCCCTGAAGAACAGAGGACTACACATAAAAGTATTTGAACTTCAGGCTGAGAGGCATTCCCAGTTCTACAGTAATTAGTAGTCCACATACTAACTACCTAACTTCATCTCTCCTACTGTCTATCAAAGTTTACCATGCAAGAGCACAAGTAATGTCTTTGGCCTTTTTACAAAATGTTTCAATATTTGAAATCTGAAAGACTTCTACACGAATCATTCTGCTCTTATTTAAAGAATTATGCAGTAGATTTTGCTGGAAGATCTGATGTGAGATATTGGAGTCATTCTTCAATCCCTGTTTGACTGTGGCAGGTACCCTTCATTCCTGTCAGCCCACATTCTAGTGGGAGGCAAAGATAGGAAGCAGTGATGAAGTTTTCAGAAAGAAAGATTGTATATCCTTCCTGCCATCCTAAAGAAGATAATTCTTGCCAGTCACCTAAAGTAGGATCTATGTTGACACTTAATAAGTAACTATTTTTTTCTTTTTTATAAAATAACGTTTTTCTTCTATAACAGTATAAAATAACTGTTCTTTTGAGAAGTAGTCATTATGGATCCCACAAACCCTCCTTTCTTGATGTTGATTCTTGGCTAAAATGGGCTTTAGATGATAAAGAAACTTGGAGGGAGTTTCATAGTTTCATAGTAGGCTAAAATGGGCTTTAGATGATAAAGAAACTTGGAGGGAGTTTCATAGTTTCATAGTAGTTTCATAGTTGTGGTTGCTTCACCTTTTGGGTCCTCTCAAGGTGTCATGCGAAGGCATAGAACACATATGGGGGGACGTGGGCACGCTAGAAGGGAAGAATACACTGCAATCAGACCTAGACAGGCTACAGGGATGGGTGGATGAGAACAGGATAGGTTTCAACACTGACAAGTAGAAGGTGATGCACCTGAGGAGGAAGAACCAGCAGGATACCTACAGGTAGGGGAACTCCCTTCTCATCTGTGCAGAGGCAGAAAAGATCTTGGAATCATCACTGATACCAAGATGAACATGGGCCAGCAGTGTGGAGATGCAGTCAGGAAGGCCAACCATACCTTGTTGGCCACAGATGCATCTCAAGCAGATCCAAGGGGGTGATCCTCCCCTTCTATGCAACACTGGTCAGTCCCCAGTTGGAGTACTGCATCCAGTTCTAGGCACCACACTTCAGGAGGGATGTGGACAACATGGAGAGGGTCCAGAGGAGGGCCACTCACATGATGAGCAGCAGGGCAGGCCCTATGAGGAGAGGCTAAGGGACCTGAACCTGTTCAGCCTCCACAAGAGAAGGCTGAGGGGGGTCTAGTGGCCTGTTACAAGCAAGTTAGAGGGGACCAGCAGGCATTGGGGGAGTCCCTGTTCCCCCGAGCACTACCAGGAGTGACTAGAAATAATGGTCACAAGCTGACAGAGGGTAAATTCAGGTTAGACATCAGGAGGCGCTACTTCACTGTCAGGGTGGCTAGGATCTGGAACCAACTTTAAGAGGAGGCTAGACGAACACCTTGCTGGGGTTGTTTGACCCCAGTACTCTTTCCTGCCATGGCAGGGGGTCAGACTTGATGATCTGCTCAGCCCTACAAACTATGAAACATTCATGTCACCAGTAGAGATGGATTCACACTGACTATAACATTTCAACTACAGTTACTGTAGAAAAGGGAGGGGTGTCAAACTCATTAGGCCTTGCAGGTGGGATGCTGCATGCAGCATGCACTCTGGACCAGCCTTGTGCACTGTATGCAGGGAGAGGAATATGAGGGAGGCAGAGCACTCTACTAGGGATGCAGAGCCAGGCCCACATATTACCATGTGGTTGGATTGTTCAGCCTTCTTTCTTTGTGGATAAGCTCCTTCCTTACTGAGGACAGAGCAGGAATCCACATCTTGGACCCTCCTGCCATGCCTGAAATAGCGGTTCCTTTCCCATCGGCATCTCTGACATGATCTGCAAGCCAGCCTGGAGGAAAAGCACTAAGCAGGGGACTTTTTCTGCCTGCTTTTCAACTTGGGGCCTTTGTGAGGCAAACGGCTGCTATGCTACAAAGTGTCAAGGTACTAGAACTCAAAGTACTAGAAAACAAGGTCACTGATCCAGGAACTCATGGCTTGTGTGCAGGTCCTTCAGCAGGCAGCTCTCTGCTTTAATGAACAGCAAATGCACAGCTGGGATGAAGGGGAAGACTCCTCAGTGCCTTGCCTGGCATATAGGCAGTCTCAGAGCCCTACAGTGCAGCAGTGAGATCAGGAAGTGTGCATGTTCTTGGTGCAGACACTGATTGCTGTAGTTTGTAAAGGCTATGGCTGGGACAAATGTGAGTCCTTGCAGTCCCCATTCCTGAAGTGGAGTCAGCATTGGAGCTTTCTCCCTGCTGCTGACCTCCTGTGGGTTGATGAGGCTAGTGAATCATGGTA
This sequence comes from Crocodylus porosus, assembly GCF_001723895.1. NCBI lineage: Eukaryota > Metazoa > Chordata > Crocodylia > Crocodylidae > Crocodylus > Crocodylus porosus. Next base: position 194,992,858 of record NW_017728886.1, on the reverse strand, counting down.
CCAGCACCCATTGTATAGGCAGGAACACCTCCTGCATTGCCTTTCTCGTTGGAGACTTGCCTACGCCAAACTGGTTGATGAACCAGAGTCCGTGTGGCCATAGCCTTGGTCATGTACACATATGGTACATGATGCTGTGTACCACCACCCCTTGCAGAAGCTGAACAAGCTTTAAAAAGCAAAAGTAGCAGGCTTTAACTCTGCTTCAGTGGGAGCATGGCATTTGGCATTCACTGGACCTACTGTACTGGGCTTAGAAATCCGAGGTCGTCTCTGCATTCATATCCTTGGACTTTTCTTTCCGTGTTACTTCACTGATTAGTTCCCTTAGTTTGTCAAAACTTGTCCTTTGGAAATAGTAATAAAAGTAATTATAGACCTACTTTTCTTATCTCCATTTATATAAAAGTGAGTCAACTCATGACTAAGGTTGTTCCTGATGGTGCCTTCATAATTTTCCAAAACCAAATCTAAAATGGAGTCATCCATTATGGGCTGAAGTAAAACTGAGTCTTTTTGGCAGTGGAAACTGTGAACAGGTACACTGGCTATGCAATCCCAGCCCTGGGGGTTACGGTTGGTCCTGGATGGGTGTGGTTCTCAGGGTGGTCAGCCAATTGGTACTTTCCTTTTGCTCTCAGCTGTCGTCTGGAACCTCTGCAGATATGGGGGGGAGAAAGGGGGTGCTTGCAAAGCACACTGGGAATCCCTGTACACCAGCCCCCTAGCTCTGGATTGCCAGCACATATAGAGTCTGCAATGCTCTGGGGTGCTCTGGATGATCAGGTGCTTGAAGGCTGTACACAGATTTATTTCTCTGTTTTCATGGTGCTTCAATTCAGAAAACCTTCCATGTTTCAGGGGTGTAGGTTGTCACTGTGTTGGCCTAAGGAAATAGGCAGACAAGGTTCTTTGAGTAAATCCGATATCTTTTATTAGCCCAACTCAGATAGTTGGAAACATTTTTTGTTGAAAGCTTTTGGGTACAATTACCCTTTGTCAGGTAGAGGAAATGTCTGAAGATGGTCTGTGCTCTTTCTGGATGGAGCAGTAAAGTAGCCAGAGGCCAGCCAGTACCTATGCAAGAAAGCCAGTCAGTTAAAATATAAATTGAGGTGGTCAGTAGGGGAGAGGTGGGTGTAAGAAGGGGAATGCATATATTAATTCTCTTCCCCTGTCCTCCTGTGTCTCATCCATTGACTAAAGCTATTTTCATTCCCCTCTCTCCCCCTCCTCCCCATCCCCACTTGTCTCTCACCTACTGACCTCCTCAATTTACATTTTAACTGACTGGCTTTCTTGCATAGGTACTGGCCTCTGGCTGCTTTAATACTCCATCCAGGAACAGACCATTTGCAGATGCTTCTTCTGCCTAACGAAGGGTAATTGTACCTGAAAACTTGCAAAGAAGAATTTTTCTAACTATTTGAGTTGGTCTAATAAAAGATAGTGGATTTACCCAAAGAACCTTGTCTTCCAGAAAGTCTTAGCACTTCAAATGAATATTTATCCATACCCATCCATGATATACTGCTCTGAGATCCCACCTGTCCCACCCCATTAAGTATGGTCTTTTTGGTAAGAAACAAAGGATGGCCTTTCTGTATGCTCAGTAAGGTAACTGCGGACTGCTGGGGTATGTATCAGGGGTCCCACGGCTACCTCCTTGCCTATTGATTGGGGAAACGGGTAACCTGCTGCTTCCACCATTTCCACTTCAGAGAAGAATTAGATCTCTGCTGATATTTCTGGTCTGGAAAAGGATCCCAATTTTGCTACTGGCATAGAATGATTTCCACCACTGCAAATAGAGCTTTCAATTTTCTTAGCTATATCATCACCTTAATAGCTGATGGTATTTTCTTCAAGTATCTGGCAGCAGTTAAGTGGCTGGGGACTCCCAAAGATTAGGTGATACTCATATAAAAGCTGGCTTCCTAGCTGTCAAAAGACAATTTTACAAACAGGTATTGACTTATAAAATAAACTTTTAAATGTTACCCTGCTCAGTTAGTTACTCCTCCTGAACTGTTGCTAGAAAAGTCAAGACAGAAGCATAGGATTTTTCACACAAGGATAAAATGTCAATGTTTCTGATTTTTTTTGCTTTTCAGAAGTAATATATAAGAGCAGTAATGTCTTCTTTTTTTGTCATGTCCTCTCTTTTGATATATGTTGTTGCTTTTCAGGTGTAGGTATTAACAATAAGGTGTTTGCTTTTTATTTGTATGTATGAAAGTAGGAACACTACCATCATGCAAGCAAAATTCATTCCAAGTAGCGCCCTTCACTTCCTAAGTAGAAGTGAAGATAGATAGTACTCAGATAAATAGTATTTTTCAAGATATAAAGTATTCACATTGGAAATGTGCATGGAATCAGTTTTTAAACTTTCTAGAGCAGTGCCATAATGAGAGGGGAGAGAGAGGGGCAACTATCCAGGACACCAGTTTGGGGGGAGTGAGGTGGGCAAAGAAAAAAGCAGCTTCTGCCAGCAACTTTACAGTTGCATTTGTGATTGTGATGGCAACCAGAAGTGACTTGTCAGTGTGCCTACATTGCTGTTCCAGAGTGTCTTGCCAAATACCTATGTTGAGCTACAAAAAGGAGGACAAAAACTTCTGTGTGTTGAACCTGGATATATGCCTCAAGAGCTAAGAATCCACAGTAAATAAAAAGTTTAGAGAAGCATATGTAGTATGAAATAAACTTTCAAAACAGTATATAAATGGAAGGTGTGTAATTATAATTCCCTCTGTACTAGTTTATTTACTTGTCAGATACTTTTAATTGTAAAACGTGTATGTTTTGATTTTTTTTTTTTTTTTTTGGTCCTAAAAAGGAATACCCATTTGATAGTATCTGTTTAACAGCATAACATTTTGAATGATAAGATTTGTTCTCACAGTTGACTCTGAATTCAGGATTTCAAAAATGGGAAAAGATGTTCAGTTATCAAGCTCTTCTCCATTGGATGTTAAAGAGACTGCAATATATTGTGAAGGTAAAAATATTTTATGATAATTCTGAATAATTAAGTGTTTCCTTATTTAACATATTTTAAAACTGTCATAATGTATGTAAAATGTAAATACTTTAGAGATTTTTACATTTTTCACAGGAAAGGTAAAAGTTATATTAAGTACTGTTAAATTGTATTCATAAATTACTCTGTTTATACAGATTCATATTGTGCTTCTGTGATGAAAATTTTACTGTATTTTAAGACTGTTAGGGTTCAGACTTACTAAGAATAAGTCTTTGGAACTGCTGGAAATTCCAGAACACTTTTTCTTGGTATTTCCACAGACTGATTGCAATAATTTCACTGCAGGTTATTCCTGTTATTCCCTTGAGATAAAGGCTGAAACACTCCTTCACAGTTCAGAACAATAAAATAGTATTCAGCTTGGACGTTTTAAAATTTTGTTTTAAAAATAAAATAGACTTGACTGTCTGATTATTCAAAGGAAGCCAATTACAACTGTTGTAAATAAGTATCAACAGCTAGAGACTTCAGCATTGACTTCGGTGAGGTTTGAATTTGAACCCCAGCTTTTAAACAGTGTCTTGTCTTGTGCTTGTAGTTATTTGGACAAAAAATTTCAGCTGAAAAATTAGGGGCACATGCAAAGCCCTAGAGATTGTATTTTAAAATAGTTTATATGGATCTGATTAATAAATGAGAACAGCATTTTTCCCTTCAAAGGTTCTTTTATGGATATACCAATTCCTCAGTGCTTGAAGCATTTTTGTAGTTTTTTTGACAGAGGTTAATTTTGGTGTTTTAACTTAAATTCCAGTAGTTACACAGTGATGTTGATAGACCCACTTAGTATTACCAGAACCCGATGTTGTCAGTGTTCTAAGGTAGTCATTAGTTCTTCAGAAATGAGGAAAAACTTTTTAAAGGGAAGTAGAGACATTGTCAGTTGTACTTTATTAGGATGGTCTTCCTGTTCCTGAGAGAAGCACAGAAGAGGTTTTTCCTCTACCTGTTTTACTATATATATTCTCTATGCTGGGTCAGAAATAAGAGAGGGCTATAGAGTGCAATTTTGTTTTGTGACTAATTGTATATAATCTGGTATATGTGAACAGGCCAACTTTACGTTGTGGATGGAGCTGAGACACCATGTGTATGTTTGTTTATATAACTTTTAAATATGTTTAGACAGCAACATATTAACCTTGAAGCGGGAAACTGAAGCTGTATTATCAGAAGTCATTGAGCTAATTAAGCGGCTAGAAGCTGACTGTAAAGAGGCTGAAGAAGCTTTGAAGTTTGAAAAACAGCGCAAGAAAAACCTAGGCATGAAAATTGATTGTATATCGCTCTGGAGACTTCAACAGCTTCCTGCAGTGGTGCAAAAAGGTACTGGGATTAAAGCTAAGAATATCTGTTGTATTGCACTCAGTTAATTTTGAAGGAAAGACTAAGTAATTACAATACAGGCTGGAGTTGCATTGACTTGGATAGCACTGCAATGAACTGTATTGGCTTACCTTTAAAAATTAATTTACCTAAACGATTCTGCAAGAAAAACTACTGTGGAACCTTTGAGCACTGTATAAGAAATTATATAATAGTTATATTATAATTATAATATTTGTAATTAATTATATAGTGTACTTCATCCTTGGCTAGAGAGCTACAAAGTCATCTCAAAGGCTAGGTCTCCAGCCAGGTGATGATGGGGCCCCAGGGGAGCTCAATCACTGGTAGCCTGCCCTCTCTCCTTCTGCAAAAGGGGGCAGGCTGTCACTGATCACCTGACAGAGCCCGCAGTTGCTGGGACCTGCTGCAGGGGGCTGTGACAGCTGCTCTTGCCTGGTTCTGCTAATCAGCTCTTTGGCCAAATTGGATGGGGATGCAACCAGAGTGGCCAGCAGAAACCCTTCAGGCAGGGCTTCCTGACAGTTGGCTGCTGGGTAGGCTATCAGGGAGCCAGCCACTTTCTTTTTCTCCCTCTCCCTTGGAGGTACTGAGGGGGAATGGAGAACATTGGGGGCCCTAAAGACCACATAATGCTCTGGAACATAAAAGTTTGTCTTTGAAAGAATTACTGTTTTTTAGTATTTTCAGTGTCTTTGTAATGTTAGAAACAGATTGAATGGCTGTACGCTTATACTGCAAGGATATATTTAGCACTATAATACAATGCCTGTGTATGGCCATAGATCTGTTTCTCAAGAGTGATTGGGCACTTAGCTCTCTTTACTTTCAATAGGTGTCATATTACCTCCATCAAAATACCTAATTTTAGAATTTAAAGACAGCAGTGTTACAATTGGGGAAGTTGTACAAAGCTGGTGTAAACTCTTCTGATAGGTAGTGGATTCCACAGAAATTAGCTCTGCTCTCTCATTCACTGCTTCATTGTAAACTTGTCTAGAGTAAAAGATTGTTTGCTTATTGTACTGGACATTATTAGGCATGAGTTTCACACTGCTCTTTATTTCATAAAATATTTTATAGTATTTCTTGTAACATAATATATTTTCTCTAGTCTTTAAAAAAATAACTTTCAGCAATCTGTTATAACTCTTAAAATATTTTGATCCCTCTAGCAACACATTTTATAAGCTCATTAAATATATGTTGCATGTGTGTAGGTGTGTGATATATATCCTATTTATATATGTAGATCTATATCTATATACACACATATACACCACTAATTAGATTTTTCCCCTTTACAGAATATGAAGCTTGTGCTCAAGATATTTCAGAGTTGCAGTGGTATTTTCACTGTAAAAATCATCAGTTACAACAGGTACAAAACCAAGTGCTTAAGATAAAAGCAGTTAATAAAAAGATTCAGGAGGATGTAGACTTCATGAAGAAACACAGCCCTCTGCTGGAAGAAAAGCTGAATCTTGAAGGCAGTGCTGTAAAGGATGTATTAAAGGAACATGGAGAGGTAAATAGAAATAATTCAAGGATGTTTTTACTAAGAACCACTCTAGTTATTAAGGAAGACCTTTACAATAACCATCTATTGTTCATGAAAACTTTTTTTTCATATGCTGTGAATGAAAGAGTTGGAAACACTGCTGACTACAGGAATATTCTGCTTCAATTTATTCTGTTCTGCCTTAATATTCCTTCTTTTTGTTTTCTACATCGCCTTTTATTACTAGCAGGTTTTCTTTTTCCCCTTTTTACCCTGAATAAAATGTACATTTATACCATTTAGAACAATTTGAAGTATTTTTCCAGAATTAATACTTTTAAACGTGATATAAAGGAATTGAAACACTAATGTTACATTTAAGATCACTGTTGTTTTCTTTCTCAAATGTTCAGCAGGACTTGAAGCATCCAGTATAATTGATAGACAAGGTTATGAAGTTCGGAAAATAGAAGAAATATGTCTTTTGGAAAACTAAACAAATTTCCAAAAAATATTTTACACTGTAAATCCTGCTCTGGTCTCCAGCTTGTGTTCTATTCATTTCCTTTTTCTCCACTAAACTTACTTATTTAAGCCCACTTTTCTCCAACTTCCCAATTTTAGGTGCTGTTCCATTAGTTATATGTGGATGTCAACAGTATTTTTTATGGATAAAAAATAAAAAACCAAACTGAAAATCTTTTTACTTCACTTTCTAATCACATTAGCTATAAAAGCTTATGAATTAAGGTTGGAAGAATGCCATGTATTAGCAAATTTCTTTAGAGATATTTAAAACTTTTTGTATTGTTGCCATTTGGATAAATGAATTATACATAAACCCCAACTCAGGAATTATGAGAATAAGTGAGGTTAGAAGACAAATAATTATCTTTTAAGTATTGGGGGGAAAACTTAAGATAGGTAGGAACATTTTTTTTGCTCCAGTTATTCCACTTCAGTTAATGAATCAGGAAAATCCTGAATCTCTGAATAAGTGAATGTGCATGCTGCCACTTGGAGATCTATGTAGGTGGACCCTTGTGTCCTATATGGAATGTCATAGAAGTCAAGAACAGGATGTTCAGATGGGACAGCAATAACTGGTAGAATGTCAGAGAGAGCTGGCATTTTAGGACTAGCTAACATGATTTAAAATCATGGTAAGGTAGGCTATTGTTTAGCACACTCTTTGTTCATTAATATAGGACCAGCAATGGAATCTTGAATTTGTTTCCAAGATTCTTGATGTGTACACTGAGGCAGCATAACTTTAAATATGCCCAAGCTTTCCTCATTTCGTATGTTATTATGATGATTCACACTAAACTGCTTAGGAAAAGTTGAATTGAAGCTTAACTGCTGAGGTCACAGAATCATAGAAAATTAGGGTTGGGAGGAACCTCTGAAGGTTATCTAATCTAACCCCCTGCTCGAGGCAGGACCATCCCTGGCTAGATTATCTCAGCCAAAGCTTTGTCTAGCCAAGCCTTGAAAACCTCTAAGGATGGAAATTCCACCACCTCTCTGAGTAGTTTCTTCCAGTGTGTTACTATCCTCTTAGTAAGAAAATTCTTCCTTCCTAATATCTACCCTAAACTTCTGTTGGTTCAACTTGAGACTGTTGCTCCTTGTTCTGTAATCTGCCACTACTGAGAACAGTCTAGCTCCAGTCTCTTTCGAACCCTGCTTCAGGTAGCTGAAGGCTGCTGTTACATCCCTTCAGTCTCCTCTTCTCTAGACTAAAGAAGCCCAGTTCCCTCAGTCTTTCCTCTAAGTCATGTCCCCGCCCCCCTCACCCTTTTTGTTGGCTTTTGTCATTGGATCCTCTCCAATTTGTCGATTTATCCTTTCTAATGAAGATGTTGAACAGTATGGGTCCAAGGACAGAGCCTTGAGGGACCCCACTGGTCACAGGGCACCACGATGAGTGA
>NW_017728886.1:194976605-194984652 GCF_001723895.1 Crocodylus porosus | reverse complement strand
GGGCTGGCTGACTTGAATGTATCCAGCTTCTCAAGGTGTTCCTTCACGAGGTCAGCATTTATGGAGGGTAGGGGATCCCCATCACCTGGATCTCCCTGTCCCATAGCAGATCTTTAAGAAGCACATAGCCTAGTGGGTCTTTGGCAGTGATTGAATATTTTGGTGTAGCCTTAATACATAAATAATGTATTGCATACATAACCCTGTTTTAAAGAACAGGAAGGTACCAAAGTCAAAAAATCGAACTGGGGAAAGATCAGAATAAAAATTACCCATACAACTTCTGATTTATCCTTGTAGTCCCAGTGCTTTATATTTTAATAAAATAGTTACTATTTTTTCAGTGATACCCCTGCATCATGATCAGGGCTCACGGAATTCATAATCAGTATATTTTATAACATTGCATTGTATTGCACTTCCTGTGTCCTTCTGACAAGGTATTTAGCAGAATTCACAGATTTGTTGGACTCTGAGCACTTCCAAAAGCTCTGCTGTGGCTTTGAGCTTGCAAGGTCTGGACTGTTAACCAAGCTCCTTAGTGCCTGTGCCACCTGAGTTCCCACTGTATTGTATCCAGCATTATTTAATACATGCCATCCAAATTGTTTACTTAAAAGTACAAAAGGAAATGGATATTTTTTCATCTATGTTGCTGTCTTTTTAGTATTTGAGTGTTTTACAGACACCACAGGCAACAAATCCGCTTCATATCAGTCTGAATAGAAGAGGTGTAATATTACCTCACTCGTCAATCAAAGAATCAGGACAAGGGGATTAAAACAAATTTGTCAAAAATGTCCAGGTACTTTAGGTACCCGGTTGGAGATGTGTACACCTATGGTTTGTTTGTTTGTTTCCCCCCGCAGAGTACTTAGCATTTTTATTGTATGTTGTATGTTCAAAACAGCTAAAAATTACGTCAGTTACCCTTTTGGGCATTAAGCACTTTTACAAATCTGATTTCAGTTACCTTGAGCATCCAGGGTATAAGAAACATAATTTATAGTTGGTTAAAGTTTTATTTAACTGATTTGTCAAACATCACAAAGAAATGTTGTTGCATAAATAGCACGCTTTTATCCCCAGATAATCTTTATCATCCTGCAGTTCTCTGCCTCATTCACTACATACATTCCATGTACAGGCAAACGTGCTAATGAAAGCAGATTTAGGCTGTGTCTATACTGAACTCAGCAGCCTAATGAGCTGGCTTTAAAAAAGCCAGACTGGATATCTCAAGACTAAACTGGGAGGGGAACGTACAAGTGTTCACGCTTGCAGGAGAGATCTTCAATGTTGACACATAGAAGACCTTTCTCCTGGAAGGAGCTTGTTGAATGAATGCTTGTACACTTGGTTGTAATCTTCAAAGGGAATTTATAAAACACCTTTTGTAGATGAGCGTACAAACTTCACGTCATAAATCTACTGGATACAAAAAATCATGGACTACATATAGGCATTGGATTTATGGCACATTGTAACCTGCCTGCCATCTGATAGCCCCAGGTAACCTTTCCATATTGTACTAGCTACATTCTAGCACCAGGTCAACATTCCGCATTTCCCCCCCGCCACACACCTATCTGTCTCTTACCTATTAACTGCCATCCCCTCTGATCTTCCCATTTGCATTTTCATAGACCTGCATTTTGCACATTGGCTTGAGCTTCTATTCTACCCAGAAGAGCACACAAACACCAGCAGACTCTCCATATGCCTAAAGAAGGGTGTTTGTACTTGAAAGTTTGTAAAGAACATTTTTTCTATTAGTTGGTTTAATAAAAGATATCACGTTTACCCAGAGAACCTTGTCTGCTTGTACATTTGTCATTTCTACTAGGAGAACAAAGATGCCTTTTTTCTCTGCTCCTATTGTCATCTCCCCTTGTTTTCGTCTGTCATTTCTCTGCAGTCCTTTGCACTTGCATTAGGCTGTGCCTTCCTTCTTTCCTTTGGGCATGAACAGTAGAAATGTTAACAGTGAAGAGACTTTCTCCTTGCTGTCTGTAATAATGCCTGCTCTAAAGCAAGCCTTGGCAGTGGGAGGAGCACTTGCAAAAAAGGTCCTGTCCAGTCAGGGTATAGCAGCTGTATGGAAATGCAGCCTCCACAGTGCAGTTAAATCTTGAGAGAAAAATGCTGTTTGTGTCTAAGAAATGTTTGCTGAACATGTATGGACTGTGATTTTTGCATGGCTTATACCTTGGTCAAATTTCAAAGCAACAGTTAAGGTACATCTTTAGCAGGTGTAACTCCTGTTAAATTTCCTATAGTTTTCCTTAGCTCTTTCTGAGGGAAAAAAATTAACATCCACCATGAAATTTCAGCCTGAAACCAATTAATATTTTTTCAAAGTTAAAGGTAACTTCAAAGAGGTTCTTTTATTAGAAAGTTTGAATAACCTTAACTATAGGTATAATTCTTACTTTGGGTTATATTTTTCTTAGATGTGTATTATTCATTTTATTGACAAATTTGAAGTAGACCTGTTTCTGAATAATGGTTAACAGTAGTTTTCCTAATAAATTGCATTTACATAATAGCATGAAACTTTGAATTTAACATTTGTTATTAATAAGCCCTGTTTTATGTGTGTGTTTTTTCCAAGTTCTTATATTTTTAATTAAGGAGTCGACAATTAAATATCAAAATACTTAAATTTGTTATAAAAACAATTGCATTTGAGAAGACTGCACAAAAAAGTTTTGATTAACTTTATTCAACATGCTATTATTTCTCTCTCAATTAAAATATCAGCTGTGACCATTGCATTATAACAATACAATATATGGGAATTGGAGCGGGTAGTAATAGTAAAGTTTTTTTGTGGGTTTTTTTAAAATCATTCTTATAAAGTCTGGGAGTATACTTCTGTGCATACTGAGGTTATGTATAATTGAGTTGAGTGTATATACTCTATTTTTAAAAACTAACATTTTTGTTATATCAGCTTTTGGGGGTATTTTCAGACTATTGGCTAATTAAAGGTTACACCATTATCTTTTTTCTTTTATTTCCCTTCTCCCTGTTGTTGCCTTGGGAAATACTTGATGCAGTAAAGATGTTGAGATGATGATCTGAAATGCAGTTTGGAAAATAGACTTTTTAAAAACTTCTTTCCTAAAGCAATTTTAAATTAGTCCTTTTTCTAGTATTGAGTTTTTTCTTTCCATTGTTACATGGAACAGCACAAAAGAAATCTAAACATAGCAGTTTAATATGGTAAGGATGTTTGTTCTGTGTTGTGACAACTTATTTTGTCTCAAAGTTATTAGATTTTAGAATAAAATATTCAAGTCTTACAATGTGCTCTAATTCATGTGTTTTTAAATTAACTGATTAATCCAATATTATTAGTTTTAGCTTCTCAGGTCCCTTAGATCTTAGCAAAAATATTTGATTTTTTCCCCCTCTAATTAAAATAATTAAATAATATTCAGCATATATTTTCTTTTTCCAGAGAAAGATTTAGATTATAGCATATTCCTTGTTTTGTTATAACATGTGAATTTAACTATGGAGGGGTTTCTCAAAGGCAAAGTTATTATAGGCTCAACTCATTTTGAAAGTTAATGGGAATGGGCTGCTTCACTCCCATTTGTGCCATTGAAAATATCCCTCGCTGTTCACATTGTCTCATGGTTTCTTTTACATAGGTGAATGTCAGGGCTGTATACCCACTCTGGGACTTTGTAAGTAATGATCTGTCAGGTGGCTGATTAAAGCCTTTGTTGCTTCTTTCAGGTTTTTGTGTTCTGCTGCATAGGTCACTGTCTTCCCATGCAAGTAGCCATCTTTTCATAGAAAACTTTCAAATGTTACAACAAAATGAGTCTTTTTGTTAGCTCTTGCTTCCTGATGGTATAAGACCCCTATACCTGCTCTGTTGTTTTCTGTTTTGACTGTATACGTACTTCATGCTTTATTTGTCGTGAAGTGTTATGACATCATAAAATACTATATTCTCACTTCAAAATTGGAACCAGTAAGTCACAAAACAGAACAGTTTTTGTATGTTAGAATGTAATGTAAATTTAATCACAAAAAGTTGTAGAAGATTTGTTTTCTTTTTTTAGGCATCGGAAATATATAACAATATTTATCAAGAACTTACTAAAGTCCAACAGACTTATAAACACATCTGTGAAGAAGCAGAGGAGGAGAGAAAATCTATGTCTCAGAAAATTAAATATGCTGAGATGCTGTTGAATCAATATGAGTAAGATTCTTTTAAAATAATGCTCTATTTCTACATTTTGGTGGTTTTCAATGGGCTGACAATTGAAAAGCATAATGTGAAGCACAATGATCTACATTCAGAACATATGTAAACACTGAACATGGATTTTCTATAGATTTTGACGTTAGAAGTTGTTTAGTGGAGTGATTAAATGAGGAACCTATCTTAGGCCCTAGATGTATGTTATCTTTGTAATGCTGTGAAATGTATAGTGCTACAAAAATAGATTATGAAGGCCATGCCTGCACAGTTCCCTGACTGGAGTGTAACAATGTTGCCACAGAGGCATGCTCTCCTTTAAGCAGACAGCAAGGGGTTTGATTGCTCCTTAGCTCCTGCTGCCCCTATTACTGAGTGGGATAGACTTGCTGACAGGCTCACCTGATCAGCTGTTACTCCTGTAGCAATGGGTGACAGCTGCCTGAAAGCCACCCTTAGTGGAAGTAGCTGATTGAGCTGCCTCTGTAGTTACCTCTGTCCAGGACAAAAGTCCAGTTGAGTTCAGTAACATAACATCAGGCCCAAAATAAGGAAAGTTCATTTAAAAAAAAAAAAAAAAAAGATGACTAATTTTTTTTCAGGTTTCCTGCAAACCAGTTTGGAGGTTTGTCTCTCAGTATAGAATCTCTTTGACCTTTTCTGAATAACTAGTTGTAGAGAATAGTTGTTAGCAACGGCTGTAGATCAGGGGTGCCCCAGATCCAGGTCCAGCTTGTGGAGCCATGTAATTTGGTTTTCATGTATCCCTAAGGGTATGGAAATTTGGTAGTGGGAGACTGGTGGGAGTTAACACTATTATCACTCCCCTGCCACCAAATTTCCAAGCCGTATGTGGCTGGAACGTGGCCAGGCTGGCCCCATGCAGAGAGATTGGGCCACATTCCTGTATGGGTGAATTAAGTTGGGACCTGATCCTTCCATGCAGAAAGGACCTGGCCAAGGCCCAGTGCAACATTATGCAGCCTCAAATCAGGCTGCAGCTGGGCTGTTCCTGCGCAGCTGTGTCAGGCTCTGGCCAACCCTTCCCATGTGGTTGCATTGGCCCCAGTCAGGCTGTTTCTGTGCAGCTGGATCAGGCCCTGGCTGAGCTAGGACCACATGCTGGATCAGGCCTACGGACCACATCCAGTCCACACATGGTGTTGGACTTGGCACTGCTCATCTGGCCTGTGGCCTGAAAAGGTCTGGCACCACTGGCATAGATAAATTGTTGAACATAGTTTATCTGCTTTAGATGAGTGCAAACTGTTTAGAAATGTTTAAAAAATTGTGACTTTGCCTTAACCAGGTTTTAACCATAGTTTCTGAACCAGTACTCAACATAGCATGTTCCAGTTTACACTTGCATTTAGACCATGTTTAGTCTCAGTTCAGTTGAATCTTCTGCTTTTGGCAGAAATTGGTTACTTGTCTAGTGTAGGCATATTATAATCATTTGGGAGTTCAGAGTCTAGAATACTACAGGAAAGACTAAACGCTAATCTGCATTGTTGATGACTGGATAGTTCAGTCATTTAAATTGGTTAAAAGGAAAATTGATCAATTTTTGTTTATTGCAGGAGTATAAAAAAAGGAATTGGTATTATGCTGGATCAAATCCAAAGTCCATTATGTTTTGTATCTTGTTGCTGGCATTGGTCAAAACCAAATATACAGGAAGGTATAAAAGTCCTGTAATAGGAAGATATGGTATACTCGCATTTCCCTGGTCTCTGAGGCCCCTTTTACATGTGCAGGTAATGGTGCGATGAAATCTAAAGCATGATCCACATAATTGTGCCTCCTGCTATGCATGAGGCATGATTGTGGGATCATGCATTAGATCCCATCACATCTTACTGCTGCTGGTACAGCATGGCCAAGAGTCCTGTCAGTTGTGGGGGCTCTTGGCTCCAGAAGCTGGGGGATGCTGTTGTGGTCTCCTAGCCATGGGGGACTGTCTACAAGTACAAATTTAAAGCTAGATAGAAATGAGCTATAAAGCTATTACACATTTTTGAACAGTAACTTTATAGCTGGTTGGAACTTTTTAAGGTACCATAGTTAATTTGCACATGTAGCCAGTCTGAATTTATTGCGCAGTTAACTAGTTAATTGCATAATAACATGTAGGGGGGTGGGGGGACCCTAAGAATGAAAGACTGGCTTAAATCATGAAGCAAAGGAGTTCATATCCCTTATAAAATGTATATTATCGTTTAGATAATTGTAGAATTTCCTGGTAGCCTTATAAATGTTCAATCCGTTTTTATAACTTTTGGCTTATTTCTCCAGCAACTTTGTGGAAAATGTCATAGTTTAATCACACACCGTATGAAAAAATATTTCCTTTAACTGGTTTTGGATTTCCCATCTCTGAATTTCTTTGGATATACCTTTTGTTCTTGGGTTCTGAGAAAGGGAGAAGGGAAATTCCTCATCAACTTTCCAGGCTATGCATTATTTTATACTCTATGTCCCCTCTTACTGTGTTCCTTTAACTAATAAGAAGCCCTTGTGCTAAGTACAGACAGTCAGAAAGCCTGAGGCTGAATTGATTTAATCTTCATAGGTTAGTCTAAGCTTCCTAGATTGAACCAATAAGCAAGTGAACCATTGTTCACTTTTGATTCCAGAAATGCAACCATATGCCTGCAATGGATCCGGCCAGAAGCCTTGGTGGGTGTGGCACTAGAGCACACCACCCTGCTTGGCTGGAGCAGACAGCTTGAATCTGGAGTATACCTGGGAGAGAAGGTCAATAAAATGATTTAACCAAAATCAGTTAAGTCTGATACTACATCCATCCAGGTTTATCTTAAACTGGTTTTAACCATTTTGAAAGGAGCTTATATGCACTGAACTTCTCTTGTGTTACACACTTGAACTGGTTTCCTGTTCACCTATACCAGTTTACATATAATTTCTGTTCCTATCCTTGAAATTTAGAATACACCAAAATTTTCTAACTCTTGTTTTAAGGAGAAAAAAAGACATTTTTACTTTTTGTGACAGGGTGGCTGAAGCACCCTGCCACAGGAGCACGAGGAGTAAAACAAAGAAAGGAAACTTACTGGGAGATGCCGAGGAAACTGCAGTGAGCTGGGGCAGAAAGGATGCTGCACCCCGACTAATTAAAGGAACCAGCTGGGGCCACAGCAGTTCAAAGGCTGCCATGGCAAACCCAACTGCCAGGGTTTGAGCCTAAGACAGGGAAAACAACGTGGCCAAAGGAGAGGAAAAAGGCTGTGCTGAAAAGTTAAAAGTGAAAACAGCTGGGTCAGGGAGGCAGCAAATTGGATGCTGCCACAGCAGACACAGCGGGCCAGTAAGGAAATTTAAAGGGATGCTGCAGGAGCATCTGGGGTCGGTCCCAGGAAGAAAAGAAGAGTGAAGAAGCGGAGAGAACAGTGAAAGCCAAGACAAGGAGGGACTGACCCTGTGGCTCAGAGGAGAGTCCCATTGCCTAACTTTCCTGGTAGAAACCAGTGACGAGATGGAAGAGGTTGCCCCATCAGGGAGTTCAATCCTGGGGGGTGAAGATAACTTCTTTGGGACCCTAGAGGGAAGAAGGAGTAGGGACAAGATACCCCCCAGAGAGGGGTAAGTCCATCCCAGCCCTGAAAGTTAAGTGTGGGATTAGCATAGAGAAGTTGCTGGTTTAGGACCTATGCAGGGAAGAATGGGGCAAGCAGCTGACATAGGGGAGTAGCCTCAGCTGAGGAGTCCATAAGACTGGGGTCAAGCCTCGGGCCCATAGGCAAGTACAACATGCCTAGAACATCTGGTATAGTTAGGGCAGGGTATTGGGATGGTGCAGCC
>NW_017728886.1:194959155-194976213 GCF_001723895.1 Crocodylus porosus | reverse complement strand
TTTTTTTTTTTTTTTTTTTTTTTCTTCTCATTTCTATAATATTCTTTTTGAAATGCTACTTTACATAGTATTTTAAATAATACCAGACTGCTGGATATGCATAAACATCAAAACATCTTTTTCAATACGTCTCATTCTTGTTCTTTATGCACCCTATTAATTGTCTTGAGCACATAGAGTAGATTCACTGATCTACCTGTAATGAGCCCTTTTTTTTGAGTTGACATAATTAATGGAGATTTCCTGTATGGTATGCAAGTGACTTTTCATTTTTCATTTAAGGGGTGAAACTTTGGATTTATTATATTCAATTTAATTTGTCATTGTTTTACCCATTCACCTAGCTTATTTATGTGTGTATCTCTGCAGCTTCTAATAGTCCTTTCTGGTCTTAACTAACCCAAATAACCATTACACGCAAATGTTGTTAGTTAACTTCTTGCACCCTTTTCTGGTTGATGGATATCAAACAATGTAGAATACTGAAACTTGAGACACTCCACTCTTGATCTTTTGCCATGATGAATATTAACCATTTAATCCTATTCTTTCCTTTTCTGTCATTAGCCAGTCTTTGAAGGCAATATTTTCCCTCTCAACCAAGGGTTCCTCATCTCTAGGCCTCTAGTGTTGCCTTATGTAGGAGGTTTTGGAATTGAAACTATAAATGTACTATATGCATTAATCAGCCTGCTTAACCATAATTGTGTGGGTGCATTCAAGAAAAATTTCCCATTCTGTTCACTGCCACTTTTCAGCAGTAAGAGTCAATAGATGGTTTCATCATGAAATCTATTTTTCTGCTATGCATTATTTCATATATTTTTCTACATTTCTTTGTTCTCTACAGAGGCCTGCTTGATAATTCAAAATTATGTGTTCCAGCTCTAGGAGTTTCCTGGTCTTGTAGGCTGAAGGCAGAACTATTTGCTTAGGACAGCACTCCTGAAATCCTACACAAAAAGGGAAGTAGTAGGTAGTGCCTTTGTACATTTGTTCAGCAGAACAGGAGGAAGACTGACTTGGAGCCTTTCTATGCACACAAGTAAAGTGTTCTGCCTAACTAAATTGCCAGAATTAGCTGGAAAACCTGTTGGCTACCCAGTACCACACTAGCTTTCTGTGGTGAAACTTGAGTTTGTTTTATGGGACAAAGTGTATGCAAATTACTAGTCTTGTGGACAAAAGATATTTATTAGAGCCAAATGATTTGAATGATCCTTGGGAACATTCTGTGATCTAAGAAATCCATAATGGGAGATGATGTATTGGAATTGTTTCTGCCTGTAAAGGGAGTCCTGCCAATCAGTGATATGAATATTTCGAAATTATGTAGATATGTAACTCATGCTGGAAATTCTTCAGTTATACTGGATGGAATTTACTTCTGCGTTACTGTTCCCTTTATCTAGCTATAAAATATTGAAGTTCAGATCTTATAACCGTTGTTGTACATGTATCTGTGGATCACAAAGCCTATTTCATCAGCATCCTTGGAGGCTATTTCAGCAGTATAAACTAGTTTAAGATTGTCATCATTTACAGCAACTAACAGAGTACAGGTCTTTTTTCCCCTCTATATCTCATAAGTAACATTAGTGGTGTGTTTTATGTTATCTGTGCTTCTGATAGACCTGACATCCTTTGCTACAGCAATAATTGAGGTCATACCTTGGTTGTTCAGAGCCTGGGCTTTCAGTTACCATCTGACCAGGAACAGAATGAAACATGCCTTCGATATATTCAAAAAGAGTAGTAGTACACTGAAGCAAAATGACACAATCCTGAAATGTATTCCTGCAGTTGTTACTGTTTTCTTTATGTTCACTAATGTTTGTGAAGAGTGAAGAATTCAATAGTGAAACCTGAATGAAGTTCATCCACTTGCTCATTCTTCCATCCCTGATTATTGTGCTTTTACTCATTATGGCTGACAATGCTATACAAACAAGACCTGTAACGCTAAAAAAATGGTTTTGATGAATATTTGCATAAAGTATGCTTTAAGTGGAAGTTTGCATTCTGTGCTATATTTCCTATCAGTCCTGTAACTATATTGGGTTGAACCCATATGATGCATTGGAATAATAAATGGTGATAAGTAAAATGTTTTCTTATTGAAGTTTAATATTTCCCATATAAATTATTCTCATAAACAGTAGTAAGAATATAGAAAGCTATTAATGATACGAAAAACAAATACAGATACATATTTGAGAGTGTGATCAATGCTAAGTATTTAAAAATACTGCACAATACTCTCAGAGTTGATATTGCCTCATTAATCTCATGTCATTTCATATGGTTCTCATGGGTAGTGATTCTCAACCAGGGTGACTTGTGATCCTTTCAAGGGTGCTGTGGGATGCCAGGTAATATTAGCACTGTTAGGTGTGCAAGTATGATTCACAAGATAAACTCAGAGATTTCAAATAGGAAACTTAGTGTCAAAAACATTCTGACCTGTTGTGGTTGTTTTCATTTTTTTGCAACAGAAGAATTGCTCTATTATTATTATTATTATTATTATTATTATTATTATTATTATATTTTGTAAATGTATCTGAGTGAAAATTAAGAATTGTAATTTTCTATGGGGTATCTTGCATCTAAAAAGGTTGTGAACCACTGGTATAGAGCCTTAGGAGAGAAGGGGAAGAATTTGAAATGGTGGAATTCATCCAGATATATATATTCTATGATGACATTGGAAGATAAGGCCTCAGTCCATCACTAGCTCCAGCAGAAATCCTAGAGTAAAGAAGACAAGAGTCTTTGTTATAGGCTGTTTCTTAAATTACTTCTCTCTCTCCCAATTTTAGTACTTCTTATATGCTTTTGCCTCCTTACTGGAAGTCTCTGTTTGAAGCTCTAAAAAGTCAAAACATTCTTTTATCTGCTCTGCCTGTGATATTACTTAAGCTTTCCAACTTTTTTTATACCTCAAGTTGCTGCTGAACACATACTGGTTATAGGCAGTGATGTGATACCTGTACATGACATATACACATTCCTTCCTTTTTTATGCTGGCTAGCCATTTGAAAATGTCTTTAGATAGAATATTTTAATACATCCTTTTTATATTTTCTTCTAATTGCACATACAATTTAACATATTTATAGTAAAGGAGCAGGTTAATGTTAGAGGGAGCATAGTCAGTTGAGAGAATTCTACGACATAGAATGGTCATGTCCTAGAATCAAACATGGTAAGGGAAATAAGAGGTTGCTAGCTATGAGATAAGCCCTTCAATGTTATTGAACCTTCCTAAGAACTGTGCAAGATACGAGTCATAGGGAATTGATCATTTCCCAGTGTTTGTAATTGGTAATTCTTGTAGCCACTAAAAGATAAGTGACGCTTCTAAAATCGCAGAGTGTTTTTCAAAACAATCGGAAGTTGTAGTAATGTAAATATTATCCTATACAATCAGTGTTCTGCAGGGAAGAAAGAAGAAGAAATACGTTCAGTTAAATTTGGTGGAGATTCTTGAACTTTGCTGAAAAATATCTTTTGCTTCCGATCCAGAAAGTCTAAAAAACTTCTTTGTATACTGAAGGAGAGTAAAAGTTGTACAAGCTAATAGTTAAGAACCAATTTGGAATATATTTGAAATCTGAAAGAATTGGGTAGTAAGCATTGTATTAGGCAGAGTTCTGAGGAAAGAGAGAAGGCAGGAATTATTAATCAGGTTATGTAAAGATTGGAAGAAACACAAAAGCTTAACATTGATTATGTAGTCTCCAACAGGGTCTCTGTATCAAGGAAGAGGGAAAAAAAGAACATAAGACTCTCCTCTATGGCTGGGCTGGGGTGCTCAGTGTGGGCAGGCTTTACTGTAAATAATTCTGTAAATAGTTCCTTAAGTAGGACATCTATGTGCCCTTTTCACCCCAGGGGCAGATGGCAGTCCTGGCCTGACAGGCCACAGAGACTGTTCTTTGATTTGTTTTCTGTGACAGTGTCTCGTTAACCTGGGGACAACGATCACCTAATATAAGACTATAGTTTTATTGCAGGTGTGGCCGGCTGGACTTGAAGAGACAGAGAGCCCAGGTGAGAAGGTCCCAGAGTAGACAGCAAGACTCAGCAAAAGTCTGAGTTAGGACAGAGGGAGTTGGAATGGCACAACAAAAACCATTTGTTTTGGACCAGAGTTCTCTGAGGTTAATGTAGGAACTGGCAGGGGAGATCTTGGAGCCCTTAGCAATGATATTCATGAAGTTGTGGGAGATGACCTAGATAGATTGGAGGCCTGGGCCAAAAGGAATATCATGAGGTTCAACAAGGACAAGTGCAAAGTCCTGCATTTGGGACAGAACAGTCCCATGCATCGGTACAGGCTGGGGGCAGACTGGCTGGGCAGCAGCTCTGCAGAAGAGGACCTGGGGGTTACAGTGGACAATAAACTGAATAGGAGTCAGCAATGTGCACTTGAAGGCTAACAGCATACTGGGCTGCATTGGTAGGTGTGTTGCCAGTAGGTAAAGGGAAGTGATTATTTCCCTCTTTTCAGCACTGGTGAGGCCACATCTGGAGTACTGTGTTCAGTTTTGGGGGCCCTCGCTACAAAAAGGATGTAGATAAATTAGAGTCCAGCAGAGGATGACGAAAATGGTGAGGGGGCTGGGGGACATGGGGAACTGGTCTTATTTAATATAGAGAAGAGGAGACTGAGAGGATGCTTACTAGCAGTTTTCAACTACCTGAAGAGGTGTTTGGAAGAGGATAGATTTAGGTTACTTTCAGTAGTGGCAGATGACAGAACCACGAGCAATGGTCTCAAGTTGCAGCAAGGGAAGTTTAGGTCAGATATTAGGAAGAATTTTCTCACTAGGAGGTTAGTAAAACACTGGACCAAATTACCCAGAGAGATGGTGGAAGCTCCATCCTTGGGGGCTTTCAAAACCCAGCTAGACAAAGCTCTGGCTGGGATGATCTACTTGGGGCTGGTCCTGCTTTGAGCAGGGGGTTTGTCTAGATGACCTCCTGAGGTCCTTCCAAACCTAACTTTCTATGATTCTATGAATGAGGTACCAGAGGACTACAAAACAGCCGACATAGTACCCCACCTTTAAAAAAGGTGAAGAGACTTACTTGGATACTGGTGCATGTCCTAAGAAAGTTCATTTGCAAACATCTTCAGGAGGAAAAGCTGATCACGAGCAGCCAGCATGAATTTACTGGGAACAAACGGTGTCAGACAAATTTGATCTCTTTCTTCGACAAAGTAACTATGTGGCTGGATGAAGGGAATGCTGTGGATTTAGTGCAGGAATGTCAAACTTTTTTACCTCATGGGCCAGATGGGCAGTGCCAGCCTGGCTGCAAGCCAGATCTTTCTGGCACAGCAGGGCCCCATCCAGCCATGGAGGGTGAGGCAGGTAGGCAACCAGACCCTGATCTAATCACCAGGTGAAATGGGATGAAGTAATCCCTGTACAGACATATGGTGAGTGGTAGGACAGAGCAGCCCCAATCTGGATGCTTGTGGGATGGGGGAGCAGCTTGGCCCTGATCCTGACACACTGGAGGTTGGGGGAGGGAAGGTGAAGCCTTGATCCAGGGGGGTGGGGAACCTGGATCTGATCCAAATACACAGGGCAGGACAGGGTGGAATGTCCCCAATGTGGACACATGGGGAGCAGACACACAGGAAGGGGAGAAGCCTGGTCTGATCCAGATGCACAGTGGGTGCCCCAACCCTGATCCTACTGTGTGATAATGGCCTAGGCAGGCCTAGACCTTCCCATGTGGAAGTTCCACTGCTCTCCAGCTGCCAGTTTTCCCTGACCTGTGGGGGATTCACACAGGAGCACTCCTAATGTAGTGTATATGGATTTCAGCAAGATGTTTAACATGGTCCTGCATTACCTTCTTGTAAACAAACTGGAGGAACGTGTGCTGGACAAAACTACTGTAAGGTTGGTTAGACAAGTGGCTCAATAGCCTCAAGCAAAGGGTAATTATAAATGGACCCATGTCAGGATGGCAGGAGGCTTTGAATGGAGTCTTGCAGGGGTCTGTCCTGGTCCAACTGCTGTTCAGTGTGTTTATTATTAACGATTTGGACACTGGAATGGAGAGTTTCTTGAGCAAGTTTGTAGACCACCTGAAACTGGGAAGGATTGCAAACACACCGGAGGATGGGCATGCAACTCAGAAGGATCTTGACAGACTAGAAAGTTGGGCTGAAACTAACAGGATGAAATTCAATGCTGACAAATGCAAGGAGCTACACCTCAGGAAGTATAATAAAAAATAGAAAATCAATGACACCTGGCTGGATGGCAGTACTACAGAGAAGGATCTGGGAACCTTGGTAGATCACAGACTTATCATGAATGCAGTGTGATTCAGCAGCATAAGGGGTGAATACAGTTCTGGGTTGCATCAATAGAGCCATTAGGTGTAAGACATGGGTAATAATAGTGCCTTCTCTGCACTGGTTAGACCTCAGATAGAGTATACTGTGTAGTTTTGAGCAGCACATTTTGAAAGGCTTAGCAAAGTTGAAAAAGGGCTTGAGAAGCTCTCTTGCCTGGAGCGGTGGGGCTGGACCTGATGATCTGTGAGGCCCCTTCCAGCCCTAACAATCTATGAATGAATTTATGAATTATGAAATAAGTCAAAGAGGGTCCAGAGGCAGGTGACAAATGATCAAGGGCTTGGCAGGAAAGTCATATGAGGAGAGGCTAAAGAAGCTAGACATGTTCAGTTTGAGGAAAGGGCACTTAAGAGGGGACATGATAGCAGTGTTTAAACACTTGAAGGACTGCCCTAAAGAAGAGGGAAAACATTTCTTTTATCTTGAGGCAGAGAGTTGGGCATGAGCCAATGGCTTGAAGTTGCAGCAAAGAAGTAGTTTGGATATCAGAAAAGCCTACTTTGCTGTTAGAACAGTGAAGTAGCAGAACAGAGTGCATGGGAAAGTTGTGGAGGACCACCCTCAGCTGCTGCCAGCGGTGTCAGCAGCAGAGTGGGGGTCGGCAGCAACTGCCTGCAGCCGCCGCTGGCCACATCAGGAGCGAGGGGGAGGGGCAGTGACCACCCACAAAAGCCGGTGGTGGCCAATCTCAGGGCAGGGTACATGCCCCCTGTGCCCACCCTGTGCACCACCTATGCCTATGCCTATATTCTTCTGTGGCTATTTCCCATGCTTCTGAGCTTTGCTGGTTGCTGCATGGGTCTGGGAGTGAATTTCTACGCCCCTTTCCTGCTGTTTTGTGTATAAAAGTTTTTTTTTTTAAAGCCTTCCTCAGAGACATTGGGTGTTGGCTGTAGCCAAGCCTGGGTATTTTGACAGGTGTGCTCGTGCTTCTGCTTCTGCTGGGACTTCAAGCTGCAGGGTTCCTGGCTAGAGGGTCTTGCCCTTCCACTCAGGGTCAGACTGACCACCAGGGATCTGGGTTTTCCGTTCACCATGGAAAAACGCAGTAAAACCTGGACTTTTGCATTTTAAGGAGAAAAGCTGGATTTTCACATTTTAAGGAGAAAAACACATTTTCTCCTTTAAAGGAGAAAAACATGGGAAACTGTGGCTTTCTCCTTTCAGGCTGGAAGAGTTGCAGCCTGCAAGGGGCTGGGAAGTGGCAGGAGGGTGGGCAGCAGGGGGTGCCATGTGCAGTTGTATGCAGAAGGCTGCCAGGCAGCCTGGAACCCAGTGGGTAGTCCCTGGCATGACAGGGAAGCTTGGTGCTGTCACCACAAGCCAAGCACTGCCATGGTGAGGCACCTGCTGGGCAGCAGTGGGAGGCACAGCCCTGCACTGCTACCCCTGCTGCTGCTGGGTGGGCAGGGGGTGCCTTGCTATGGCAGCACTTGGCTCTCAGTGGCGGCACAAAGCTCCCCTACCCTGCTCAGGCCTGCTGCATGAGGTCTTGCCTGCTGGGCCATAGAGGCCCTGCCGGGAGGGCAACAGGGTGGCGAGCCCCGAACCTGCAGCAGGCAGCCCACACTCAGCTCTGCTCCAGCCATGCTACATGCAGGGAAGGGGAAGCTGGGCTCTGGGCTCCACTTCTCCACAACAGCTGCCACCTCCCATGAGCAGCAGGTGGGACTCAGGCACTGCTGCGGGGGCAGGGGGCTGTGGACCTCAATCCCTGACCCTGTAGCCCTGGCATCTGGGGGCCCCCTCTGGCAGGGCTGGGGGGGAGGAAGCTGTGGATGGAGAGTGAGGGACACTAGCAGGGCCCGGGGGCTGTGGGTGGAGGTGAGGGGCAGTGACGGATATGGGTTGACTCTTGATGAGGGTGAGGAGCACTGACAGGGATGGGGGAGTGAGGGACACTAGCAGGGCCCGGGGGCTGTGGGTGGAGGTGAGGGGCAGAAGCAGTGTTGAGGGAGCTGTGGTTGGGGAGTGAGGGGCACCAGCAGGCCCAGGGGGCTATGGGGGAAATAATGGATTTTGGGGTTTTTAATCAGAGAACTTGCAATTTTTACACAGAGAAAACCAGGATCCTTGTTGATCACCATATTGGGGCTCAGGAAGGAATTTTACCTCATGATCAGTTAGATTTGTACAAACTATGAGGGCTTTTGCCTTTGTCTAGCAGGCAGCATGGCCTTCTCCCTGGGATTTCATGATATATATTAACAGCCTTGCAGCAGCAGGATGTTGACTGCCATGGTTCCCATGCTTTACCTGTGGCAGGTTAGGGTGTTATGTCTTGGGTTTTGTGTCAGGGTGGACTGTGTAGTTTTGCTAAACGGTTAGACAAGTAATTGGTATAGGATGGTGCACCCATCTGGCCTCGTATAGGCACTGTCTAGCGGCTTTAGAGCATGCACCCAGTGCCGGCTGCAGGGTGTGTCCTTGAGGCCTAGGTGTTGGGTTGCATTCGCCCCTGAGGGAGGCCCCAACACTTGCCTGCCATGACTTGATCTTCTTTTCTTCAGTGGTGGGGCTCCTTTTCACAGACCAGGTGCTGCCCTTAGCGGGCATTCTTGGGGTTCCACGTTCCCTACACCCCAGTTATGCGCCAGCCCTCAGGATGGCCGGATGATGGGTTGTTGGCCTGTCCCTCGATGCTGTTGCCTGTGCTCTCTTTCCCTGCTTGTCTCTTGTTGTCCCTTTACTCTTCTCTCGAGGCATAGTGGTATGCTGAGTTGCCTTGCCTTTTTCCCCTTGACCCAAGGGGGCATCTGAAGCCTCCCTCTCTGCTCTGGGCTCTTGTGGGCCCTCTAAAACAAAAGCACAAAAAAAAAAAAAAGGACAAAAGAAAGGAATAGTTGGGGGTCGGGGCTTCATCCCACCCCACTCACAGGTCCAGCATCTGTGGTCCTCAGGATTCCTTGATGCTGTTGTCCTTGGCCTGGCTGCCCAGCCGAGCCGGAGAGATTAGTTTTTTAATGGAGAGGGTGTTACACAAATTGCCAATTGGTTGAATCACAAGCAAGACTTTATAAAGAGGGATGAGGCAAGGTGCTACATTGATTGATTACATGAGTTAGACATAGAGGTTCAGGCACACCGTTCATACAAACACACACAAATCATCATATACATCATTACACAGAGGCATACACAAAACAACCATTTCATCCACACATACACCACATATAGTTACCAGCAACAGTTGCTCAATATCAGCCCAGGGTGGCCAACCCGGGTTTATTGAGTAGATGATGATGATTTGAAGATAGCAGATTTAAAGATAACAGCTGGAGCGGGGTGAACAGATGCATCTATGCTCCAATGAAACAGCAGTAGAGAAAGACACTCACCCAACTTGGCATTTTCAAAGTGTTCTTTTATAGGTATTGGCATGCTTTGTTTCAGTGCTCCCTTTTCCATTCCTTCGCTGCCAGCTTTTAAATTAGCCGGGCAGCGATTTTTTTTTTTTTTGATGACGTCATTGGCTGGCGCCACTCCCAGCCATCAATAAAAGTGGCTGACAAACCATGCAGGTGGTTAGTCCCGGTGTGGCTCTGTTCTTTCTGAAAACAGTAAGTACACCCCATTTTCAGGGCTTTTCATTTCTTTCTTCAAGTGGGTCAGTCCTGTCTCGGGTCCTGCCACGGGAGGGTGCCGTTACTAGATTTGCCCATTATTTTGGGGTGTGCTCATTTATTAGGGATACGTTTCTAGGGTCTTAGTAATTCTATCAATGTGTTGCTTGTGTTACTTCTGTTTCTATACGGAGCTGTATATCTCCCTTCTGTAAGTCCTCACCCCCAATGGAGCTATCTTGCAGGACTCAGTTTCAATGGGGCTGGGTTCCTCCAGTCACCAAATCAGGCATACACACACAAACACACAGATTAACGTGACACACCTGACCTGGCCAGGTTGATCAGCACGGACAGGCTGACACCCTCATATGCCAAGAATCAGTTCATCAGAGCAACAATAAACTGCAGTCAGACAGGAGCACACAGTTAAACAGAATACATCTGAATCCAGCTGAGTGTCCAGCTGACACCCTCATGGGCCAGCATTCAGCTCATTAGGGCATGTCTGAGCCAAACTGGGTCAATCAGCCTGTACAAGCTGATCCCCATATGTGTTTCAAACTCAGCCCATCCCAATCTTTAGCCTTTTGATGAGCAGACCCCACAGTATTTTGGGGCTTCACAGGGATCTTTAGCTTAGGTAAAAGAAGCATTGCAGCACAGCAAGTTGGGAAGGAGAAATAGAGAAGGAAAAATATACCCAGTTACCATCAGTTTGACTATAAAAGTTATTTATTGCTAAGCATATGAAATACATAATGGCACTAGTAATAATAGACATGCAAAGGAAAACAAACACTTACAGTATTACCCTGGTTTCACAAAGTATTTGGGGAAAACTTAGCTCAAGCATAACTCATACAGTTCAGGTTCAGAAATCTATGCTTAGAGAGAGAAAGGAGAAAAGAGAGAGAGTGCTGGGATCTCACCAGTCCAAGGGACTCGTGTTGCAAAGCTGACAGGTAAAGTTCTCAGCATGATCCTTGAAGGGAGATGATAGCAGGTGGTGTGAGAGAGACTTCTCTCAAAGCACACACACTGCTGCTGCTTTTACAGATTTTTATATCCTCAGTTCAGCTTCTTTCAAGCATTGTCAGTAGCGTAAATCAAATTGTCTTTTCTATTGACAAGGGGTTATCTGGTTGGAACATCTCAGGAAACTGACTGATACTCAGGAAACACATAAGGTTAGGGAGTAACCAGATACTTATGAGCCAACTTGAAATTCCTATGGATAGCTGATATACTGATGGGATATCTCCTGGTTTCTTCAGAAACAATAGATAGCTTGCAGCATCAGGGTTTTGGATTTTTACTTGTTGTGAACAAGCCTCAGCTTAGCATGACTCTTCCAGATCTTACTATAGTCTTTTAACAGACTTAAGGCAATTATTGGAGTGTTCACAACCTTTGGGAGGGGAGGACTTCCACCAGTCATCCTGGGAAAAGTATGATAGCACTTGTGGTCAGGGCTCCAACAGGCTGGACGCTGTGATGAACCCTTTACCATTGTTCAAATGTTGCCCATACTTCCTCTGACTCAGTCTCTTTGCCTCAGCATTCCCTAACCCGGCAACCGAGTTTTAGCCAATTGAGTTTAAATAGGCCTCCCATAGTGGGACTGGGTAATGTACAGCCCGAGATGTCTATTAAACTTTACTTCTGCTTAGAGGTGTGTGTGTGTGTGGGGGGGGGGAATTCTTTATAAATCCAGATTAGAACTGGTCTGATAAATGCTGAGCTGGGTGCATGTAAATGTGGGTTGGTTAGCATTTGGAATACAGATTCCCCATCATTCAGTGATCCCCTGGTTCTCTGATCCCAGAATTCACTGTGGTCTCTGCTTCGGGCTCTCTGTTCTCCATCTCTCATGTAAATGAATGGTCATCTGGTTCTATCTCAGATGCAAATGAGACCTAGGGCAGTTGTTTCACTCTTGTTACCCTTACCTGGAGGGTTTTAGGTGCATCTCCCACTGCATCTTAATCAGTGTCTGTTTGGGGGGGGGATTCCTTGTGAGTCAGGCAGTCTGTGTCCTGTGTCAGGGTTTCCCAAGAACATAGAGTTGAGAGGTAACAGTGACCTGGGGCCTCTGCTTGTGTCCGCCTGGGACAGATGGTTTGGATATGGATGATTTTGCCTCAGGCAGGGGTTTGGACTAGATGACCTCTCAGGTTCCCTTACAGCGCTTCTTCTTTGTGATTCTGAGGAATCTATTTTAAAACACTTGGGGGAGAACAAGATGATTGGGGAGACAGTATTGCCAACACTCATGATTTTTGGTATTGTTCTTAAAGTTATGCTTCAGGAATATGAAAAACTTAACTCTTTATTATAAACACACACACACACACACACACACACACACACACACACACACACACTTCCCTCCCATATTATAAAAGCTTTACTCTGTCTGTCCGTAATGATTTGTTGTCTCGGCAGCCGATGACAATGCTTACTGAAACAGCCAATCAGAGTGCTCTGTGCTGACAGAAGTGCCACCATGACAGTGGGGACTGAGGGGCCGGAACGGCATTGGCCTGCCCCCTGCCAGCCCTTCAGTAGCTTCTGTCATGGCAGCACTGTCCCCCAACATATCCGGAATGGGGTGGTGAGGCCAGCAATGCTGGCCTTGCTCCGCTCCATGACCCTGCTCCTTGGAGGCAGAGGGGAACAGGGGGCAGGGGGCAGGGCATGGAGAACAGCAAAATTCCATACCATTGAACATGCTCAGCATATATTAAAGACTAGCCAGTTGCCCATCAGGAATGACTGGTGCGGGGGAGTGGAGCCACAGGGCCAGAGGCAGAGCAACAGCAGCATGGGGCATTGGGTGGTACCACTCCGTCACTGCCCCTCCCCCGTCATTCTTGATGGGCAATTGACATGTGTGTATGAAAGAGCTAAGTTTTTCACATTCCTGAAGTTTAGACTTTAAGAACAACACCAAAAATCATGAGAGTTGGCAATTCTGCTAGCCATCATGGATTTGCCAAGAACAAGTCATGCCTGACCAACGTGAGTTCCAGCTATGATAACGTAACTGGTTCTGTGGATAGGAGAAGAGCTGTACATTTGATATACCTTGATTTAAAGGCTTTTGACAGTTTCCTATGACATTCTCATTAATAATCTAAGGAAATACAGACTAAATGAAAGTACTGTAAGATAGATATACAAGTTGTTGTGTCATTGTACTCAACAAGTAGTCATCAATGGTTCAGTGACCAGTTAGAAGAATGTATCAAGTGTGGTTCCCCAGGGAGTCTCATCTTGGGTCTGGTATTCTTTAACATCTTCATTAATAATTTGAATGATCAGATTGAGCATGTGCTTAGCAAATTTGCAGGTGATAGCAAATTAGCTGGAGTTGCAGATACTTTGGAGGGTTTGGGCTGGGACCCAGAATGACCTGTATAACCTGGAGTAATGGCCCCAAATCAGTCAGACATAATTCAACAAGCACACAAGTACAAAGTCCTGCAGTTAGGGCGGAATAATTGCATAAATAAGTACAGACTAGGGAGTGATTGGCTAGACTGTAGTACTGGGGGTTGCAGTATTTTTAGAAGCTGAATATGAGCTAATAATGTGAACTGGTTGTAAAAAACCCAAAACCTGATGGCATACCTTGCATTAACAGGAATGCCACTTGCAAAGGGAAGTAATTCTTCCCTTTATTGGTCACTGGTGAGGCCTCATCTGGAGTACTGTGTCCATTTTTGGGCCTCATACTTGGAATCTACCAGAGTGACCAAAATGATTAGAGGTGTTGCCAACATTACTTATGAGAAAAGGTTGATAGAACTAGGACTATTTTGTTTAGGGAAGAGAAGAGTGAGTTGGGATTTAGTAGTCTTCTAATATGTGAAGGTTGTAGGGGACAGGACTGTGGCAGTGACTGCAGACTGCAGCAGTGGAAATTGAGGTTGAAGATTAGGAGGAATTTTCTCACTGTGAGGGGGTGGTTAAACATTGTAGCAGGATACTTAGTGAGGTTGTGCATTACTAATCCCTGGGAGTTTTCCAGAGTAGGGTAAACAGACACTTGATTGAGATGGTTTAGGGATAATTCTGTACTGAGTAACCATCTTGACTAGATGACCTCATGAGTTCTCTTCTAGTCCTATGATCCTGTGATCTTACAACTTCTGTGCAAGGTTTCAGAAAGATTCAAGTTGAGCTAAATGCTTACATTTTCTTCATCATCCTGACCAATATTGGTACTGGGGGGAAACCAGGATGCAGGGAGGATTGGTAGCAATAGTTTGAGCAAACTGCTGATATACCGAAACAACTTACCTAAATTAATTCAGTGATTTAATTCATTACTGTTCCTGTAGTCTTGAAATTTATTAGACGTACTGTGGCTGATGGGACAGAGGGACCAATGTGGTTGTCATACCCCAAGGGCATATTATCACACTTCTTTTATTAAAAACTTACCTGTGCTATTATGGGATGGATTTATCTTCTGGTTTGAAATAAATGGTGACTTTGGTGACGTAGGTGTCATTGTTAAATAATTTATGTAGAAAGACTATTCTATTCTAGAAGATGCTTTTTGGAGCAGTAGCTATCATTTATCTTGTTTATACCATGACTAGCACTGTGGTGCAAAATCTGGTATAGATGCTACCTCAAGATAAGTGATATAATACTTATCTGTCTATTTTGTGTGGTCTTCAGTAGCAATATTTGAGTACCTCAGCAGATGAGATTGTATTCTGACTAGAATCAAGCTAATCTTTCCAGGATTAGATGGTCTGAAATCCATTAGTATATAAATGTTCAAGCAGTTTACCTAACAGAATCGCAATAATTCTTTACTGATTTAAATCTGCTTTATATACCTTTATGGTAACGAACTACCTTGGAACATTTCTACCTAGCTGGATAATCTTACACTTGTGTTTCCATTAGGAGTGAGTTAAAACGCTCTGAATCTCTTTGGACTGAATACTGTATGAAGTTAAAAGACACAGAGGAGAAGATTATAAAAGATAAAAAACACCTTGAAGAGTTGGTGAAGCAAAAAATAGTGATCCAGGAGGACACAAAATCTTGGAACAGTAAAGTGAGTTTTGAATATTTATAAACAAACAAGTAATTGATTTTCCTTTTACTGAAAAAAAAAAAAAAGAATATTTTGTATGTTCAAAAGTTAGATTCTTCTGCAATCTGAAATGAAAATATTGATTTTTCAGTGAACCAAGAATGTTTGAGATACTATAATAATTGTATGGAACTTTTGAATATATTATAGTAACTACAGTTTGTAACACTGTTTATGAAAAGTAATAATACAGAGACTGATAGTTCTTCAAGTTACCTCTGCATTCTTGCACTTAACTACACTCCCACCAAGTACTGCCAAACTTTAAACTTTCTGTGGGGCTGCATAAGTGTAGTCTAGGGTCTGGAACATTCAAAGTTTAAATTACAAGTATTATACTTCTAGAGTGATTTTTGTTTTACTGCAACATTTATCTTTATTTTTGTTTTCTGCTTTATATAGTTGATTTATAGTTTTGGAATCTTTTAAAATCTAAGCTGTAAATTCTTATGCTGATAAGCTAAC
This sequence comes from Crocodylus porosus, assembly GCF_001723895.1. Taxonomy (NCBI): domain Eukaryota; kingdom Metazoa; phylum Chordata; order Crocodylia; family Crocodylidae; genus Crocodylus; species Crocodylus porosus. The sequence goes on along the minus strand of NW_017728886.1, from coordinate 194,960,674 downwards.
AATTAAAAATCTTGATCACATTCGACTTAAAATGTACTGGTATAGTACACTATAAAAGATTATAAAATTTACCAATATAAAGGTCACCTATTTAATTATTTTATCATAGAGAATAAAAAGAGAAGGGAGCAAAAAAATGTATTTGTTACCTAATTCATATTCAAGGGCAGGGGTGGAACTATTTCTTCCAGAATCCAGAACTTCTTAAATAAATATATTGTGTAACATCTATAAAAACATTGTGATTATAGTCTTCTCTGAGCTACATACATCTCCACATGGGGAGCCATTTGAAGAAGTTATGTGCATTGATCTTTGGCTCATCCATCCTGAAGACCTCAATGTGGCTAATTTGATTAGCTGTATACTAGGAGCATAGCTGTACACTTTTTAGAAGAAACTAAAATGGCAAATTATATTTTCTTATGTGATGACATGCTGGACTTATAGCTCTGATATTTAGAGGCTTTTAAACAACCCCCCACCAAAACCTGCATTTTCAAGATATTCATGTAATTGGAAAATGAGGGTGTGGGTGAGTGTACATTTTGCCTGCCTTAAAAATATAGGGGAGCTGCTTCTTGGATGTACATATGCTTATTACAAGCTAACTGCTTTTATAGTCCTGTAACTGTACAAGTTCCTCTATCATCCTAATTGTGACGCTGAATGAAACAGGGTTAAAATTGGAGTGGTATTGTTATAATTCTATCATCACCGTATTGTGCAGGTGTAAAAATCATGTTTATTGCACTTTCTTTTAGGCTGCATCTTGTTGGTTTGCTGTATACTACCTTGCAGCAACTAAGAGTGTGATCCAGAAAAGGGTTAGGTGTGATGTTGCTCAGCATTGCCACACCTACCTGTAGGTGCCAAACTCCGGGAGTGGCATTCACTAAAATTCAGTTTTACAGTTAGGCACCTAAATCATGTCTTTAGGTTCAGGTGATTGGCTCACTATTTTTTTAAAGTACGGTGGGGTAGTGCTAGAGGTAGGAAAAAAGTGAAGGGATTTTGTTTTTAAGATTCATAGGGAATAAAGTGCCAATTAAAAATAAATAGAAATATTTGTCAGTAACTGTCAAACTCAGTTCACAATCAGAGGTAAACATGACATTTTCTTTGTAGTAGATAAATTATTTATTGAAAGGTTATTTTAAAATGTTATAAATATATGAAGCTTTCATTTATAGTAATGTTTTATATATTACTTATGTTTTAATAATTGTGATTTTAAATTGGCATATCAGTAGGTTATTAACAAAATACTGCACTAATCAATGGTTTCATCTCAGTAGGCTTCCAGTTTTGAATATGATCTTTTAGTAATTTATAGGGTAAACTATTTAATATGCATTTCATTTAGTTATCCTTGTCACGGAGTCACAGAGGTGCTCCGTGATTGAGAGGGTGATCGGCAGGGCTGCCAATCACCCAGGCAGCCCAGGTGCCGGGTTGCCAGGGGCAACCAGGCGGTCACATGACCGGAAGAGGGCAGGGCCTGGCCTTTATAACCAGC
>NW_017728886.1:194916199-194958306 GCF_001723895.1 Crocodylus porosus | reverse complement strand
CGGAATAGCTGCGAGGCTTGGGGCGTGCTAAGGGGGAGGCTTGGAGGCACGCATTGCCCTTAAGGCAGAACGCTTATCAAACCCCGTCTGGAATAGGGACGACTAACAAGACCGTCCATTAGGGAAACTGGCAGCCTCCACATTACATATCTTACCATCAAAGTCGTGGCGGGCGAGGTTCTGAGGGTGCTATGTCACCCTAAAGTGACGGTAGGCGGCGCTAGGGGGTTCACGGCCGCCCCTGGCGCGCGCGCCCTCACAATCCTGAAGAAAATTAAATTTGAAGAGCAGAAAATAACTTTCTACATATGCTAAGGATACTATTTATGATTATATGCAATTAGTTATCAGAAATATATGCCTAAGTCAGGGTAAAAAAATCTGAATGATAGAATTTTTTGGAAAGCAGCCATACTTTCAACTAATTCCAATTCAGTAAAAGAGAAGTTAGACCACTTCATTCTGGAGGGATTTACTTTATAAATAAAAATGGACTTTAAAAAATGTGCCCATTATTACGGCTTAAAGTTACCACTTAAGAGGGTAGATGAAATAACCATTGGCCCTTTCTGATTAGACTTCAGTAACAGCAGAATAAAAGATGGTACTGAGCTGGCTATTAGCTTTTAAATTAACATTTGTATCTGGGCACACTTCATATGGTAGCTTCTGGCCCTGGGCTCTAACTAATAGGAAGGTAATTCTTTAGTTTTCAACCTTCTAATTAAGTGAAGGAGAAGTCTGGAGGAAAGCCTTAGCGCTATGATCAAGAAAGATGATTCTGGAAAGAACTGCAAAACTCAATGACTATAATCTATAGAAGGCATAGGGGAGATCTGCAGAAGAAAACAGAACACAAGCAAAAAAAAGTATAGTATAGATCCAGATTTTATGGAGCTATAGCTAGTCTTTCTTGCCCCCCAAAAATGAAACTTCATAAAGAAGTTCTTAGAGTTAAACAATTTTCCTGTTTAATTTGGGGAATGTCTTCACTGTGCCATCATGTCATGTAACAGAGGTTTAAATGAATAAGATAGCATATGTGCAGGAATCAGCGACTGAGAAAGATGATTACAGTAAGTAATAGTACTTCATTAGCCTTAGGCACCATTTTAAGAAAAAGATAAGCGTAGAGGACTCTTATTAGGAAGAATGTAAATGAGGACAGTGCAAGAAAACAATTACATTAGAGTACCCTATTTGTAAGTAATTTTTTTTAAAAAACGACACACTGAAAGCAAACACTAAACAAAAAATTTAGGGATAGATCTGAAGAGACGTAGGTGCTTGAAGCACAATATAGGCAGAATTCAGGCACCTAAATCTAAGTAAGTAATCCACAAAACCCCTATCTAACCATGTGTGTGCTTGAGAAATTTTAGATGCTTAATTTTTTCCAGCAAATAAGCATCCAAAATTCCTACTATTATACATGTCCAGAACTTTCCCCATCTTGGCTGAGCTGAATGTCTCAGTTCTGATCTTTATGCTTAAGGCTATTTGGGGTTTACAAAGTAGGCATCCCTGTGCCTGAGTCCACCAAGAAACCCAAGCTGATAACCTGTCCTTTATTCTTCTGTTTCCTGATGATGATGAAGCAAGTGTCATCACACATTTTGGAAGCATGAGGGCTAGAAAACCAGCAACAGGTAGAATGGTCAATGTCAATGAGACCTTGGGCACCTGAAGGAGGGCTGTAAGGGTATTCATAGATGATATGGTTGGCCATCTGAGTTGTTTTCTGCTAATTTCCCTTTTTCCTTTTGGCTAATGGAAGCAGAGACCTGAATTGTGGTTGCTTTTGAAACTTAAGTCCCATTCACTCATTATACTGTTTCCAGAATTCTCTGCTGTGCAATGGATAGGAACAAGATACCTCTTACAGTGGCAAACAATAAAAGCTCCCTGCTCTCCTGTTAGCAGTGGCTGTACAGGTAGGTTTAGATATTGCACAGAAGAGTGGGCATCATATATAGAACAGGACACTTCCTCACCTTAGTTGTGATTGTTGAACATATTTACAAGTCTGACTTAAGGCCAGAATGGTTTTTCCCAAATCTTGCCAAGACTATTTTCAGCCTATTTTCCTTCTTTGCAGAAGCCATTTGACCTTAGGAAGCAGATAGAACAGGGTAGCATCTTAGAGATAAACTTATTCAGAGAGGCCATTTAACCTTATTTCCACCACTAGCTTCTGTTCTTCCAGTGGCTCAAATGTCCAATGCTACCAAATATCATCAAAAGTTTTAATTTAGAAACAATTCATTTTTGTCTTCCGGTGATGATAGTGAAGCAGAGCCATTATTGAATGAGGACATGAAAGAGAGCTTTTGTTAGTCCTTCCTAGTCAGCTCTTGAAGACAGTTGTTTGCAAGCCATTCCTGGGAAATGTTTCTGTGCTATATAGTAGAAAATAGCACAATTTCATAAATGCTTTCCAGACCCAAATATAAAGATTAATTTACTTTGCCAATGAATGATTTTATGCGTCTGCCCTAGTGTTTTGTTAACGTATAATTTCAGCTACTTTATACCTACTTCAGAACTAGGGAAGTAAAATTCCTGGCAAGGAATTCCATGAACAAATAGTTTTTTTCTTAGGGGGAACAAATTTTGGAAAAACTAAAATAACTGCATTTATTACTTGCTTATTGAACCAAAATATTGTTTCACTCAGAATGATAATTATACTATGTATAACTTAGCAAAGAGTACTATTAACTATGTGTGTGACATAAATAAATCCTTCTTTTGAATAGAGATGGAACTGCATGCTAAGGTACCTGCATGTATTTTTTGCTTATTGCCATCTCTGTCAAATTGGGGGACGGGGGAAATGAAATATTGAAAATAGAAAGTATTCATATTGTTGACTTGTAAACAAAAGAAAGGTTAGGTCATTAGGGCCCAGAAATAAAGTAAAGAGAGATGTTTGGTACAGATACAGAAGAAACCTGTGTTTCTAGAGAGAAAGCTCAGAGTATTACATACTCATTATAGTGCAGCTTGAACTTGTAAGATCTTCATTTAGCACTGTTCCTTGAAGAGTCAAGTTTCCCATGATGGTGTGGAGAAAACATGAGAAGCACCTTACCTGCTGAGTCAGCATAAGGTGGTGAAGTAGCGACAAAAAATGGGGCTGAGTGACAGGACAAGCGCCAAGGAAACCCCAGCATGTGCCACCAGTGTTTAAAGAGCAGGAACCCTGCGCCCAAGTTAAAAACAGCCCAACCTGAGGAGATGAGAGGACAAAAAGTGTGGTTTGGAAGCCCTGGGAGGGGTGAATGGTCGAAAGCAGCCTGCTAGTAGCAAACTCACCGAGGTGGCTCGGAGGAACCAAACAACTTACCTGTAGGTTTGTTCTGGCAGTCAGGGACAAATGATTGGGACCTGACCAAAGACACGGGACCTGAAAGAGAAGACAGAGAACAATTCTGAGTACAGTGGGGTCGAGAGTGGCTCAGAGTGGACGATTCTGACTGCAGATCCTAAAGTCCAGGATAGAGGACTGAGAAGGGACTAAGCCCTGGAATGATCTTCGAGTTTTGTATTGTTTTGCTTTATCTATATTACCTACCTCAGAAGGCACTATAGGAAAGCATAGTCTGTGTGCCCTGCAACATATATTTAAGATCTTGAAGGTTGGCGTAAGGCAGGGTACAGGGAAGGCGGAGCCCCAGAAGAGGGCACCAGGGTTGGATTAAGGACAACACGCACAAGGATTAAGATCTTCCTCCCAAGTTATATAGAAGAACAAGTTGTGGCGGGAGAGAGCAATTGCCCTTACCCAAGTCCCATTTATATAATGCTAGGAGCATGCTGTTTGCTTGTAAGAGAACTCAGACCCATGGAAAAGTTGAGATGCACCTCATGGGATAGGCACAGGCACTTCTGCATTCCATTTGTTCAGTCACCTGTTTGTCCAAAGTGTATGCAAGATCATTCCGTCTGACTCTTCTTATGCATCATAGCCACAAAGCACTCTACAGCATGCCACAGCAAAAAAGAGGGGAGACAAATGTACTGTCAGTGCCTAGTTTCTACAGTGACAGGGGGGTTGTTAGGTTAAAATATAGGTTAAATGGGAGGACAAATTCTTCCTGGACTTTATTGGTGCCTAGTAGAAGCCTTGAAGGTTGGGGTTATTAGACCCCTGTTAGGCCTCTGCGCTGCAGCTGGTCAGCTAGGTCAGCAACACTCATCCCTCTTAAGGAGGACAGCTGACACTGAGCCTGCTGATTGGTTCCAAGGTTGCTTTTAAGGAGCTCTTGCAGCACCTGGCCCCTGGTGCTCAAACTGGCCTCAGTCTGTACATAGCTGTCACCTGTGTGACTTCCCTGGTGCCTGGTCCTGCATTCCTGCCCATGTACCTAGTCTCTGCACTTCAGAACACTGGTTTGACTTTGGCTTGCCTCCTCACCTCTGCTTCTGATAACCCATCTGGCTCAGCACATGAGCACTAGTTTGACTTTGGCTTGCCTCTGACTGTGGACTCTGGTAACACCCCCAGCTCTAGCCACTAGGTTGAACACTCTGTGGGCCCTGAGAACCCCTCTTGAATGAAGATCAAGTTTTTTTCAACCTCTTTACAGGAATATCAAATACTTGAATTCATATATCGTATCTGCTGATCCAAGACTACCCTTATTATACTGCACCTTCCATAAACTTGGTGAGCTCCATCTTGAAGCAGTTTTAATTTATTGCATCAAGTACTTTGTTTGGAAGATCATTCCAAGTATTCATTGTTTCGATTTTTAGGAACCTTCTTGTAACTTTCAGCCTCTCAACTATTTGTAGTTATGAGTTGTGCTGTAAAGGGGAGCCATGGGAGGGTGGACAATGAAGGACTCTCTGGAAAGTTCTGCTGTGTATTCCAGAACATTGTTTGTGGATTTAAGTGACAGTTTTGATGCAATTCACCAATGGGCAGTTTAGAGTGTTATTGCTTTGCCCACTGAAGGGATTAACATTGACCATTCTCTTCCCCCAGTGCTCAGGAGGTAAGAAAGCTAGAATGGTTTAGTTAGGGATAATCCTACTATGAGCAGGGTGCTGGAGTAGATGATTTTATGAATTTTTTTTCTGTACTACTTTCTTACAGCCCTATGTTCCAAATTTTGCCATGCTCTGCTGACTTGAACACATACAGCACATCTGCTGTTCTTTAATATGTTTATTCTCTAGTCTGGCCTGAACTCCTGCTTCCTTGTTACAGTAGATCAAGGGTGGCTAACCTGCGGCAAGTGTGCCACAAATGGCACAGGCAACCTTTGAGTGGTCGGCAGCAGATCAGGGAGGGGACAGGCAGCACAGTGGCAGATAGGCAGAGCAGCAGATCAGGCAGAGAAAGGGGATCAGAGTGGCACTGGGGAATAGTATGGGGCTAATTTGTGGTATAACTGCTGTGGCAAAGTGGGAACTCCCTGCTTAGCCACAGTGCTAGTCTCCCACCTGCCTCTGGGCACGCTGCCTGCTTTTCTCACCTGCCATGCCTTGTGACTCAAAAATTAAGGTCTTAATTAGGTGGGAGGCTACCCTTCATACACCCTTTTCTCCTGGGCCTATGTATGCAGCTCCAACCACCCCTATACTGCATTCCAAGCCTTGTAGATGTTCCTAGCAGCTGAGCAGCATGAGGCCAGGCTCAACTCATCCCAGTGTTAGGACTCTTGCTTTCTGCCCTATTACTGAGGCCTCTCTCACTCCACCATCTCTCATGTGGTCTCTCTCATACTGCCCTTCCTTTTCCGGGGGCCACACTCACCCTGCCCTTGCCCAGAGGGTCCTGGGGCTTATTTCCCTGTACTCTCTGGCCAGCAAACATGCGGCCTCTTGGGCCTCTCCCACAACCCTCATCCAAGTGAGCATTGGGGGAGTTAGCAGAACACTGGAGTGACTCTGCCTGTAGTCCCTCACCAGGGTCCTCTCCCAGCTTCTCTGAATTAGGGGCTCTTGACTCACTCTGTTTATCCATGGCACTTCCTCAGCTGCCCCATCCAATTGGTCTCTGACCTACTTGTGGCCTCAGGTGCCTGAATGCTTACTTGGACCTAAGCTGGTCCCCATGTTAGCAGGGCATGCCCTCGAGCCCCCTGCTCACCGGGACCCACTTTGCACCCTTTCCTCACATGACCTCATTTCAGGCCCACCTGTTCACAGGGCCCCACTACTCACCCCTCTCAGCATTCACATATGACCATATCCTGGCTCCTAACTCTGGCCTCTCTCATTGGGCTCCTTGCCTCCTCACAAGGCTCCATGCCCTTTAGTAGGTTCTCCAGGCTTCCCAAGTGCCACTATGGTGTAGGGCCATTAGGTGCCCCGCCCTACACCTCTGCCTCCACTATATACTCCCCCCCTACTTTGGGACCTGGGGCAAACACACACTCACCAGTGTGTCTGGCCCACCACTCTCACTCCTTGGGGTCTTGCACCCCGCACAGGGTCAGGTGGCTACAGCCATGCCTGGCCCCAACTGCCTCCAATGTTAAATGAACCATCCGAAGGTGGGGGTGGGGTTTAGGCACCCCTGCTTGCCTTCCACTGGGGTGGTAACTGGCCTGGCATTTCTGGGGGGCTGTTCTGCCACAAACAGCCCCACCAGGCCACCCATCCCTGGCAGGGTGTACTTTTACATCATGTCCAGGACCAACAGCCTCCTGACCATCCCGATCAGCTTTTGCCCTTATCTTCTGGTGTTACTGGAACAGCAGCTCTACCAGGAGATGTTGTTTCCTCAGTGCCAGGCAGGAGAGTGCCGCCTCAGGCTTTGCTGGCCTGGATCTTAAAATGGCTGCTCATCAGAGCTGGGCCATACCTGCCAGTTGACTCTTCAGGCTCTTAAAGTGACAGACACCAGAAGTGCTCTGTCACATCTGCCAGAAAGGATGCCCGTAACTATAATAAATGTAGCTAAGTATGTAGTCACCTTTTTTTTTTTTTGTGAAGACCAGGGATCTGGGTTTTCTGTTTTCCATGGAACACAGGGAAAAAAAACACAGATTTTCCACTTTACTAGAGACACATGCAGATTTCTCATTTTAGCAGGGAAACCTGTAGATTTTGCAGTTTTGCAAAGAGCTCTCTGCAGGCTGGCAGAGTTCCAGCCTGCAAAGGCCTGGGAGGGAGCAGGAGGAGGGTGGCCATGCAGGGTGGTCAGGCAACCTGCAGGTAAGGGGAGCTGTGGTTGAGGCCTCCATAGGGAGGTAGGGAGTTGGGCAGGGCTGGAGCTGCAAGTGGGGCTGCAGTTGGGGCTGTGATCATCGGGGCTTGGGGCCCGGGGCTCCAATGCACAGCTGCAGGGACCCCGCATGGAGCAGAACAGGGCTGCAGGTAGCTCATCTAGGGGGTGAAGGGTAAGGGGCCAGCTCCCCACTGCTGTGCACTTCTGAAGGCAAGGGGGAGCCATGGACAGAGCGGGGCCATGGAGGAAAGCTGCTGCATACTGCGAGTTCTGCATTGCCTTAGCGAGGTGCCCCTTGTACATGCAGCATGCACACAGGGGGTGCATTGCCCAGGCAGTGCGCAGCTCACGGCAGCAGGTAGCTTGCCTGCATGGCCCTGTGGTTCCCTGCAGTGCCAGGTCACACCTACCGGGCTCTGGAGGCCCTTGGGGAGGTTGGGGGGCAGCAGGGCAGGAGCCCAAGCTCACACATGCCCCCACCTCTGCCCCACGAACAGATCATGGGGTCACAGGTCCCCCCTGCCTCATCTGAGTGCATGCAGCAGTGGGGAGCTGGTCTTCCCTGCCCTTCCTGCAGCAGGCAGGGGGAGGGGGAAGGCAGTCTCTGCACCACTGCAACAGCCACCACCTCTTGCCAGAGGCAGGGGGCTGTGAACCCTGGTCCCGTAGCCCTGGCAGCTGACCACATAGAAACAAGCTGGCAGAAGGTACTGAATTCCTTCAAAAGGATTTGTGTTCTTATTCCTACCTGTACTAGGATCATTTGTAGTAGCTGCTGTCTAGCGGAGGTGAAGCAGGAAAAGCCTGCAAGTCTACATCCAGGGAAAAGACACGCAGTGTTGTAAAGTCTGTTATCTGTTAGTATCCAAATGTGCATGGCTGACCATCAGGTGGTCTTATCTAAGTGTGATTTATCTGCATTTCTAAAGCCAGCTCAGCAACCTTAATAAGAACTAAAAGCTCCCATGGCCTACGATCAATTGATAATGATCACATCCATTCAGCTGCTCTATACGTGTCTGATACAGTAGTGCATACTATAGTCACATCTGGGGCAATGAGAAAGATCTCTTTAGTTTCAATCCTCAGGGGAGTCCAGTGTTGTACAAACCATAGTTGAGAACCTTCCCTTTGAAGGAAATGAATTGACTAATTCAAAAACAAATGAGACTTTCTTATTTTTTTGGACTATTTCAAATGATGCTGTATTCTTTGGGTTGATTTGTCTTAGCCCCAGATATGAAGCTGGTAAGACTACAGACTTTCTTTAAGGAGTGTTCATCTAATCAGTACTGTTACCTGCCTTGGAGATGCTGAGAGAGAGGCAGGCATTCCATGGTGATGACCCCCTCCCTTTTCCTCTGCAAATCTGCACTTTCCACCAAGTGCAGGTTTGATGCCAGGGTCAAAAGTTTGACATACTGTTTCAAGGATCTCCATCAACTTTGGTAACCATTTTTTAGAAAGTCTGGACTCTGTTCACCTATGGGCACTGGACATTGTCAGCAAGCACTAGCTCATCTAATTTCAGTTCTTTCCTTCCTGCTTCCTAAGCTTTTCCTCTGTCCATTTTTGGAGACTTGATGTGAGGTGCTGCATAGGCAATGACTCCATGGGTGCTCCAGGGTTCAAGCACCCACCAAAAGAAATTAGTGGATTGTCAGCACCCATAGACCCATGCTTATGAATGTTAAAAACAAAAAAAACGGCATTTTACTGGAATGATTGAGTGCATCAGCTGGTATTTTTGGTGTTTTTAGCTAAAGCTGAGTCAATCAGCTGTTAGGTAGAAGTCCTGAAAAAGCCCCACAATAGCACCCAATCTGTACAGATGTGGCAGAGCCATGTAGAAGTAACATGCTGCCTCTTCTGGTCATTTGTATGGCTCACACAGGAATGTGCCAAACTAAAAATAAAGTACTGCTTTTTGGTTTTTTAAGTCTGCAAGCACCCACCAGCAAAAAAACAAAGTCAGCACCTATGAGGTGCTGGTCAAATAAGACATGCAACCTGAAGCAGTGAAGGTCACCTTTGGAATTTAGGAATAGAGGTTTCCTGAAGGAAAAGGGGTTAATGCTGTACTAGAGACTGTCTGAAACTCATTCATTGTTTCAAGTTGGTTCATGACTTTTGACCTTCAAGATGTCTATTTTCACATCTTTTCATCCAGCGTATAGGAAATATTTCATTTTTATAGCAGGGACATCTTACTAGCAACAACAGCGTCCTGTTCTTTAGTCTTTCAGCTGCACCATGGCTATTCATGACATTTTTAGCTTTTGGTGGATGTTAATTCTTAAAAACAGGAGATCCAAGTCTATTATTCTTTCATTGATCAGTTGAACTGAGGCACATCACCACTCCAAGTAACAAATTAAATCTTTTACACTAGGCTTCAAAATCAGAAAAAACATCTAAGTGTACTTGTATTGAAAGAATAGCATTCACAAAAACGTTGTCAGATTCCAAGTGATTGAGAGCTTACTTTTCAAAGAAGAAATTGCAAAATGCAGTGAACCCCATCAACCAACTTTAAATTCACCCAAAGATACTAGTAAAAACCTACCTCAGGCTTCTGATGTATGTAGCCTTTTACACGTGCGTGACTCAGTTTCCCAGACTTCCTACACTCCAAGGATGACTGAAGTCACTGTGTCCACCAGTAAGCACCATATACTCTTTCACGAAGTTCTCTTCTCATTAAACTTGTGGAAAAAAATCCACATAAGATATGCAATGGAATATCCTTCTCTGTATCTCCGCTGCTCTGTACTACATGTATACTACTTTTGTACCATATTCATCGTATGCTACAAGTCAGAGTAGTATACATCATTTACATCATTTTCATATTTGTGTCATAGAATCTCCAGAGCAACCTCTTCTGTATAAATATTTAGAAATGTGGACCTGTCCACATGACGTATAGATAATTTCTCTTTTTCATTCACAATCCAGATGCTGACAGAAACCACCACATCCATTTATTACATCAGCAGGGCTCTACTTGTGTCATCTTCATTTTGTCAGGAGGCTGCTTGTATCTGGACTTTATATCTGCCATATTTCTCACTAAATCATGCTGTTGTCCTGCATTTCCCAGGTGTTTAGAACACTTCAGCAGATCACTTCAACAGACAGTTTTCAGACAACCATGAGTAGCTAATCAAGGTTCAAGTATTGCACATCATCTTTCAAAAGTGGGATCCTTATCAGTTAAGACACTTGTTCTGGAGTTGGGATATACAGAGACATAACAGTTATTCCTCTAAGTTAAGCTATTATAAGATTTCCTGATGTAGTCAATATTTTTGTCTGCTCTGTAGCAGTATTAGTGAAATGAAACCACTGAGACTGTATCTCTGTTTCATTCAAAATTAAAGTTACAATGATAATGCTTGCTTTCAGGAGGAGCACCAGTTAAATAGGAACACCTGGTATGTGTTGCAAGTGACAAATTCCTCTACCCTTTTAAAGTGCTTTAAATTTACATCTGTTCACAGTCTAGAAGGAGAACTGCCATGTTTAATTCTGTTTACTCCAAGCCAGAATACTGCCTACATGTTAGATACTTTTCTCATCCCTTGGACATGATACCAATATATGCCTTCTTTGGAAACATCGTATCAAGGTTCCTGAAAAAATTGAAGCAAGATGTTGAATTAATCATCATGGAAGTCCTAACATTGCTAGGCATTTCTTGTACTCAGGTCTAGTGAACTGCTCAATGCAGTTCCAATCACTCTGATCATTATAGCTTTGCAAAACAACGACCAGGTACAGCATTGTTATCTCCAACAAATTGGGTTTGGTGGTCTGACATCCACCAAAAAAAAGCTTATTAGCTGAAGTGTGCTGCATCAAAACAAGAAAGCCTCAATGAGACTGACTTCCAATAGTTAAGTAGAACAGGTATTCTATTTGGGCATCCCTCATAACAAGCTGTTTCCCTTGCCAGCACACTTTTCAACGATATCAGGTTGTACTTACCAACTATGGAACAGTGTGGACTTTCTGGGTACGTCTATACCATGTGCTCAGCATTTTCCTACAAGAGTGTTTTCCTTTGTGCAGCTAACCCAGAAATACACCACTGAAGCCACTATGGGGGCATCCCTACAGGGCTGAGCCCAAATATTCCATGAGGTCCCAAAAGAGACTTTAGGGGAATACCCCTGGAGCATTTTCAGCAGTTCATTTCTGGGTCAGACATATGTGAGAGTGTGGCATATCTGCGGAAGCAGTGTAGATATACCACTTATTAATGCTACAGGTGGCTTTATAGCAGCTATATATACACATCACTCTCCTATCCAGGGTACAGAGTATATATATTTTTATAGCATATAGCCACTGTAAGAGCTATATGATTTTCCCTGGGTTGGAGGCTCTTCACCTCAAAAGATAGGGGAGATGAAGACCTTTGTGGTGGATCTGCCATGTTTTCATGTAAGTACAGGTCACTCATCCCAAATTCCTTCCAAAGATGCATATGAAACAATTTATTTATCTTTTGGTTTTCTTCCCCAAGCTTGTGTCAATCCTTAGGGATTCTAAACTTCAAGGACTTAATGTAGGAAGGGTCTTTTAATAGTATCTCAATAGGGCAAAATGAATGGGGAACACACTTATACTATTCGTGGCTGTTGCTGAAATGGTCAGACATCTTTACAAAGATTATTAAAGTGGATCACAAGCCTAATTAGTTGTTATAAGCCAGTTGGTTTAATCCATGTAGAGCTCATTCTACTGGGAGCTAGGCACCCACATTTTTTTTTTTTTTTTGAAGAGGCTTTCAGATTGGATGCCCATTTTGAAAGACTGTTCTGATGTTATTGTTTAAATAGGACTCTGAATACCCATTTCCAAACAGACAGCTGCCCGTTAGTCATCAAGAATGGAATACATGTGCACAATCAGTTAAAGAAGAATGGTTTATTAAGTTATATTAATGTGTTCCTCATGATGTGTTATCCATGTGGATTCCAATATCTGCTCTCCTTTCTTGCTGTTAGGGCCCCTATTTCTCTCTGGGATTCTGCATTTTTGAAGGAACAAAGAATTGTTTAAATCTGTCTTATACAGGGTCCTTGTGCAATTTTAAACTTTAATAACTTAGGTTGTAGGTATGATAGAAACAATCCGTAAACAGCATTTAAAAGCAAATTTATTAAAGTTTTTGGACAACTAGAGTACACAATGCTAGACTTCATAAGTAACAATGAATTTATTATTAAATAAGATGGAGCTCCATGCCGCTACACTCTGAATGCATGACAGTTCCTAAATGACATTTTCCCACAGAAGTGGATAGGGAGAGGTAGGCCAATTACTTGGCTACCTCATTCACCTGGCTTGTCGCCATTGGACTTCTTTTTATGGGGACATGTTAAAAGTGTAGTTTACTTGTTAAAACCATATTATTTGGTGGAACTTAGGGCTAGGATCACCAACACAATTAGTGCAGTAACTCAAGAGCAACTGGGAAACGTTTTCAAGGAGTTGGAAGGTTGCATTGAGTACTGTATCATGATGGATGGTGGTTATGTTGAAGTATAGCATTGTGTACTCTAGTTGTCCTAAAACTTTAATAAATTTGCTTAGAAATGCTGTTTAAAGATTGTTTCTATCATACCTACAACCTAAGTTATTAAAGTTTCGAAGTGCACAAGGACTTTATGAAAACCCTGTATATCTTTAAGCCGGGGGCTTAAGATCTTCTACGGTTCAGGAGTAGAAACTGTATGGAAAAAGTATCTTGATGACTAAGTTACTATAGTTTTTACATTTTTAATTGAATTTCTTTGTATGTCATTATCGTATTGTAAAGAAATATTGAGGATACTGGTTTTTATTAACTTTTAAAATATACATATATATTTCTAGGTAAAAGAGCTGAACAATAAAATACCTGCTCAAGAGAATGAGAACAACAGTTTATTCTCTTCTTGTTCTGAAGTGATTACAATATGTGAAGATTTAGTAAGTGTTTACATGTTTTAATGAATTACACATTTAATGAGTTTGTGCATTCTCTGTTAATTTTAAATCATCTTTAGAGCATATTCAAATTATCTTAATGTTTCTTAGAGGTCTGGTTGGGAATCTGAAGTATCAAATATGAAGCAAACCCTCCTCAATACCCTTCAAGTAGTGAACGATTTGGAATGTGAAAATAAAGGTTTAACGAGAGAAAATGAAGTATTTCTGCAAGAAATCAGAGACAGGTAATTAAAACATTAATGAATACCTGCAATGTAAATAGAAAAGGGATCAATTTTGAATAAAATAAGTATTATTCTGCCTCTAAAAACAGCATTGTTGATAAGAATTTTCACAATTTTAATTCACAACAAGCTGAAATTTAGCATTTAAATTTTTGGCCTTCTATTACAACACCGTAACCCTAGCCCTAACCCCCTCCCCCCCCCAAAAAAGAAAAAACAAAACAAAACCCAAAAAGAACCCAAAACAACCCATAAACCAAAACTCCAAAACTCAACAAAAGAATTCACAAGCATAGTTTGGCAATTTGAAAAACAAAAACATTTAAGATAAGAGATTCTAAAAGTCTCTCCAGGTTGCCATTTTCAGGAAGTTTCTGTCAACTTTCTTCTAGCAGTTTACTCTATTTTAAACTTTGTTCTTCCATATCATTATGATAATGGGACCTAGATCACTGGTTCCCAGTGTTTTTTTTCTACTTCGCATCCCAACTTCCAGTTGGTCTGTGCTTATGAGAGGCACCATTTCTGGTCAGAGCCTGTCCAGCGTACTTGAATATCTCTGGGCTATTGTATAGCTTAAAGTGCAATTATTTGGATTCCTAATTTTTATATTTTTATTGTTAAAATTATAAAACACTTATTTTTATAAGGTAAAATTGTTAATCTTTATTAGTGATTGATGTCTTGTTCCCTTTGTATTGAAATTAGAATTCAATTAAAATGCACAAAGCTGTCATTATAAAGTTGATTCTTAACAACTAAATAAAACTACCCTTCATGTGTTGTATGCATATGTTTTTAAATCAAAACATGTTTTGCATTTAACACTGATTTATTTGATGGAGGAAATGCTATCTGTAGCTGATTAACTGATTGTTTTTGGTCAAGATTATATCTACAAGATTTTTAGGACTACTATACCTCATCCTCTGGGCTACCAGACCTAATCCTCTTATGCCTAATTTTTATTCAGGAGAGAAAGAGGTTTTTTGGTGAGTTTGTTTCTTTTTACTGGCTATAGTGTATAGTTGGGAGAGAAATTTGACAAATTTGGGGTATACAGTCCTTTAATGTCTGCTGTCTTATTAGGATGGTAGTTTAAAACTGAGTCTAAGCTTAGTCCTTAGAGACCATTATAAGCTCCTGATGTTTTTTTTGTCAAAGTGTTTCCTTTTTTTGTCCTTTTTGAGTTGGCTACTCCTTTTTATATAGTCTTTTATAGTAGAAACAGGATAAGAACCTTATGGGACAACTGACAACTGACGCCCAGGAAAAAGCCAGCCTGCTTAATGGGTATTTTGCATCGGTTTTTCACCAGCCCCAGGGGATGGCCCTGCTCAATATGGTATGGGACAGCCAGGGTGATGGAGAATTGTTACTCTTCATCAATGTTGACCATGTGAAGGAACACCTTGAGAGGCTGGACACCTTCAAATCAGCCAGCCCAGACTGTTTATGCCCCAGAGTACTTAAGGAGCTGGCAAGCATCGTAGCTCAGCCACTGGCAGGGATCTTCGAGAACTCGTGGCACTCAGGCAAAGTGCCTGAAAATTGGAAGAAGGCCAATCTTCAAGTAAGGGAGAAAAGTAGATCTGGGGAACTATAGGCCCATCAGCCTGACCTCTGCCCCAGGATTGATCTTGGAAAAAATTATCAAAGAGACCATTCTTGACACACTGGCTGATGGCAACATCCTGAAGTATAGCCAGCATGAGTTTGTTGTGAGTGGGTATTGTCTGAGCAATCTCAACTCCTTCTATGACCAGGTGACATATCACCTGGGCACGGGAGAAGAGATTGACGTCATATATCTTGATTTTAAAAAAGCTTTCTATCTGGTATCCCGTGATCATCATCTCATAGAAAAACTGGCCAATTGTGGCCTCAGCTACATCACAGTCTGCAGGCTGGGGAATTGGCTCTGAGCTTGGACCCTGTGGCAGGACACTGTGTGTGCCTGCCACTTTAAGGGTCTGGAGCTGGCAGCTGCCAGGTGCCTGACGAAGGCAGCTGTTTTGGATCTGGGGCTGCCCATATAAACACGGCAGTTCTGCTGCTGGGGGCCAGGCAACAACATCTCCTGGCCGGAGGCCTGTGTTAAGTGGGGAGGTAAGGGAGGAGCTGTAGGGGATGGATAGGAGGCTCCTGGTCCTGGGCATGACCTAAAACTGCACACTGCCAGGAATGGGTGGCTTGGTGGGGCTCCCTGATGTGGGAACCCCCAGGAAATGCCAAGCCAGTTACCACCCTGGTGAAAGGCGGGTCACGCCCCCACAACTGGGTGGGTGGACCCCTTTTTTTGGAGGCCCAGAGTGTGGACCCTCAGAGAGTGAGAAAAGGTTCATAGACTCAGACCTGTCTGAATTCCCCCTGACTGGCCCATGCTGGGGCTAGGACTGGAAGGGACGAAGGGCTGGAGGTCCACCGCAAGAGACACCCAAGAACTGAGGGCCTGGGGTCTCAACTAGCCTGGAGGTAGCCCAGGGCTAGAAAGCCAAAGGTTCCAGTGGGGGTATCACACCCAAAGGGGGATCAGTTCAGGGAGCCATGGTGCCTGGTATGACAGCAGAAGAGGCCACCAGAGGGGAGGAATCCAGGTAGGGTTCAATAGGAGGATTCTGGGGCCCAGTTTGGAGGCCGGTGATAGTGAGAATATTGTGATGCCGTTTGTGAGGCTTGGGCTGTGGTGTAGGGGAGGAAAGGAGACACAGATAGCGTTCCATGGCATCAGGGCAGAAAATGGGCAGCCTCCCACTTAATTACATCTCTTTAAGTAATTAACATCAAGGCATGACAGGAAAGAACGTGGGCGGTTGGCCCAGGGACAGGTGGGCGGGCCACGGTTGGATTGGCCCTGAGCAGGCCTCCTGTTACAGACTTGGAGAGTGGTAGTTGATGGAAGACAATCATCGTGGTGCGCTGTGACCAGTGGGGTCCGCCAAGGTTCCATCCTTGGGCCTGTACTCTTTACCATCTTCATTAATGATGTGGACATTGGTGTCTGAAGAGGACTGGCCAAGTTCGCCGATGACACCAAACTTTGGGGTAAAGTGTCTTCACCCGGGGACAGGATGGTGATCCAGAGCACCCTTGACAGGCTAAAAAAATGGGCGGATGAAAACCTGATGGCCTTCAACACTGAAAAATGCAAGAAAAACCTTGGGAAGAAAAACCTGCAGCATTCTTATAGGCTCGGCAGTGCTACACTTGCTAGCACCATGGCCAAAAGGGACTTGGGAGTCACAATTGACCACAAGATGAATATGAGCCACCAATGTGACGTTGCAGCTGGCAAAGTGAGCAAAACTTTGGCTTGCATCCATAAATGCTTCTCTAGCAAATCCCAGGATGTCATCCTCCCATTGTACTCGGCCTTGGTGAGGCCGCAGCTGGAGTACTGTATCCAGTTCTGGGCTCCACACTTTTATAAGGATGTGGAGAAGCTTGAGAGAGTCCAGAGGTGAGCCATGCACATGGTCAGAGGACAGGAAAACAGGCCTTATGATGAGAGGCTGAGAGCTATGGGACTCTTCAGCCTGGAAAAGCACAGGCTCAGGGTGGACCTGATGGCTTCCTATAAGTATGTAAGGGGTACTCACCAGGATCTGGGGGAACACCTGTTCACCAGAGCGCCCCAAGGGATGACAAGGTCCAATGGTCACAAACTCTTCCAAGACTGTTTCAGGCTGGACGTAAGATAGAACGTCTTTATTGTCTGAGTCCCCAAGGCCTGACAAACACCTACTCTGGACTCCTTTAAGAGACATTTGGACATTTATCTTGCTGGGATCCTTTGACCCCAGCTGACTTCCTACCCTAGGGCAGGGCGCTGGACTCGATGATCTTCTGAGATCTGTTCCAGCCCTAATGTCTCTGAAATCTATGAAAAGAACTGTCTCTTTCTTTCTTTTATAATCAATATATTAACTTTTCTGCCATTCAAAAGCTTTTGGAATCTTCTTCCAAATTCAGAATAGCTCTAAAGATTTACTGAAATAGATCTAAAAACTTCAGAGCTGATGAAAGACTGTCATCTCCTAGTATGTAGAACAAAAATCTTAGGGGCTTCCCTGTATGCTAGTCTGTATTCTACTTATAGAGCACATGCACCCTGTGCACTCAAGGTTAGAATCTTTTGGTTATCAGTGTCCATTATGGCCACACATGCCCCCTTAGTGTCCTCATCTCTTTTACCACAGCTTAAAAGTCGGGGGCAGGCCAACTTGCCCATTTTATTCTCTGTGTTTCTAGGAAAGAACCCTGGTAATGTCTGAATGTTAATGAACTTCAAAGTATTTTTGATGTAAATATATCATGATAGGATTAGGATTTTACTGTAGTTCAGATAGTTTGTCCACTGGCATTTTAGATGCAATTAATTTTTCTTTGTTTTTCAAGGAGAAGTATTTTTCCATGGTGTTGCAACTTAGTCGTAATTGAACTTGTCTCTTGGTGGTTAAAATTGCCAGTCCACAACAACCACATGAGATGCTTGTTTTGCCCAAAGGAATATAACTCTGATAAAATTTGAAGATGCAGAAGTAGGGCTCATCTCAAACACATTCTTTTAGATGGGTTTATGAGCCCCCTAGGATCTGGACTAACTAACTTTAGACCAGCTGCCTCTGTCCAAAACTTTCTCGCTAAGCTCATCTGTTTTTAGTACTGAATTTTACTTGCAACCTTCTTTCTTGAAGCAGACAAGCACAGTCTTATCAGACACACTGACACCAAACTTAACACCAGCATCAGAGTGGCTAAAACATTTCTTTTAGGTGACTTCTCTGGTCAATGGCTCAGCAATATTGCAAAGCATGCAACCATAGTTGGTTGAAGCAGACACTTTTAAAACAAGAAGGTTGAGAGAGAGATGAAAGAAGAGAAATAACGGTTGGAAAGAGGGGAGGGAATGACAACAGGAATTTAAGCCTCACATTCCAGGTGGCAATCATGAGTTAGCTGAACTTTGCTGAAGTTGGTAAAGATGGCAGTATAAGGGAGGGTCTCCCCTCCTGCCTCTCTCTGATTATTTCAGGATTGGAGTGTTAAAGGTCCAGCAGTGTCAGTGTGGATCCCAGATTCCAAAGATGCAGGGGATGGTAGCCAAAGTAATAATACAATGTATGCCTTCACATCTACCCGTATTTCTCGTATCAATGTTAAATAACTAATCTAAAAAATGGGTGAACAACCCATCTTCTCTTATTTTGTCTATCAGGACCTCTCTAGTCATTTAGGTAAAGACATGATATATACGATCCACACAATTATACCTCCTGCCTTGCATGATAATACCCTGCTACATGTGCAAATTAAAGCTGGAAAGAAGCCAGTTATAAAGTTACTACACATTTTCCAGCTCTAACTTAATAGCTGGATGGACCTTCTTATAGCATGACAGTTACTTTGCATGTGTAGCCAGTCTAAATTAATTGCATGATTAACCAGTTAATAACATATGTAACGTGTAGAGGGAGACTTCGTGACTCACCAGTTTTGGCCAAGTAATTTATGGTCTTGTGTTCCTTATGTTTACCAGAGGTGATCTTAAGATAGTCATTGGCTAGTTCCAGTGACCATTCTTGTTTAGAATTATTCCATTTTTCCGTCTTCAAGTTCTGCTGACATATAGAATATTTTATTTAACAGGCTAAGTTAGACTATTTATTACAACAGTTTAAAGTTGACAATAGGCCTCTGCATGGCAGCACCTATTTGGACCCATATTGCATTGGTTCATCAAAATTTCCATTTTAATGGCTGATAGTTATGTCAATCCAAAGAACTGGGAATGTAAAGCACTTATGATGTGCATTGAAGTCGTACTGTTTAACACATTTTCCCTTTTAGCTCATTTAGTTTTACAAACATTAAAGAACTGTCAGATAATTTAAGACTATTTTTTAACAGTTCAAAAAGAAAAATTGCATATCAGTCAGAAATCCAGGCTATACGCAAAAACATCCAGAAAACTGAAGAACAAATAAGAAAAGTGAATAAAGAGCTATATAATATTGAGATGTCTTATGCAGAAAGGAAATTAAAACTGGAGGGATTGGAAGAAAAAATAATTCAAGAAAAAGTCCAGTACAAGGTTGTATATAGCATTACATAAATGTATTAAGTTACATAAAAATGGATGAGAAAGAATATTATTTTTTAAAGGGTACAGTAGAATGCAGTCTTTTAACCTGCTCTTGCAGTACTGCATAGTATGGGTGCTCACAAACAATACTACATTAGTAAGGGAAAGGGATCTTGTTGCCAGATCTTATTCACAGAGCTAGGAAATCACTGGATCTGATGTATTCAGCATGACATTTGCTCAATAAACATATGTATGCATGGTCTTTTTTTTATAATATGAATGTGTTATATTGAACAAGAACATACAGGGACTAACGAGCTGTCACAGATGCAGTGGTTTTGAACAATACTCATATATGCCTTCTTTCAAATTTCCTTAGTTCCCCAGGTTGACAACAGAAATCTAATGTCATCTTAATAGTAGCAGTGTGGTTTTACCAAGCACTGGTGTCCAGCAGTTGGCCAGGGAACCATATAGTTTAACTTTCTCTACTTCCGGGTCTTTTGCTCCCATATCAAGGGAGAATCTTTCTTCTAAATCCAGAGCCAGTCCATCTGGTAGCTTTAAATATTGTGGTGGAGTGCTTCTTTTCAAAGACACTTTAAAGTGTTCTTTTCCAGTTCAAAAATACTCAAACAGATAAGGGAAGGTTTCAGCCTCTGAATAAATAACAAATTAGTGATCCTACCTCTAGGAAGCATACTAAATACCATTTATATTAAAAGTCACAGAATTCAGCCCTTGCCTCCCTAGAGATGCATTTGGTAGTTGTATAGGTATTGTGTTTTTGTCTGTGATCTGATTAGGCTAAACAGAGGACTGGGCTGTTATTGGGAGGATGTGTGGAGGCCACATAGGACTGCTTGGCAGGGCGGTCGGTAACAGGGAGCCTAGCCTGAGGTTAGGGACCCAGAGAGCTGTGGGCTGGGATGAATCTGGGAGAGCCACGGCATGAATCTGCAGGGTGAACCAAGGCCAATGGAAGCAGCCTGGCTTGGTGTCAGGGACCCAGAGGCTGAGGGCTAGGATAGAGTTGCAAAACATGTTGGGACCAGGGGCCCAGAGGCTGAAGGCTGAGAGAGCAGGCTTAAGCCAAGAGGGCCAAAGCCTAGGGAAGGACTAGGGCCAGAGCAAAGAAAGTCTTACCAGGGTTAGGCTGATTGGAGTGTTTGACAGGTGGGCTGGAAAGCCTGGTGGACAACATAAAATCTGCAAGGCATAGGCATGGCTACAGGGATAGGAGGAGGTGACTGGTGCTCTGGGGCGTTAATAGGGCCAGGAGGGCTGTAGTGTAGTGTCTGAGGGGCTGGGCAGAGCTAGACTGGGTTCACTTGGGCCCTAATAGTAGCCTCCTGAAACCTTACAAATAATATCAATTTGTGACTGGTAGAAAGGGAGGGTACCCTGAGGAGTTAGTGAGAGGCAGAGGTCAAGTGGCCACCAGGGGATGTCATGGTCACCACAGGCCCTGATCCTGTCATAGGGTTCTATAACTTGTTAAAGTGATATTAAATATGTTGTGTCTATATATCTTTATCATACAGTATACACAGTCTAAAAGGAGCATGTATCTTTTATGGTAACATTATTATTAGAACTTCATTGCTCTTGTTTTGATCTGCTCATACATTAGATTGTAGTTAATTTTTAATTTTATTTTAGAATTTGGAAGATAACTTAAAATGTGTAATTCGAAGTGAAAGAGGAGCTTGGCAAACAACTCAGGTAAATAAAACAATAATTGATTTACTCTAATGTGTAAATTGCCTTTAACTTCTTTTTTCTTTTGCTAGCACAGTCAATTTTTCTGTAATAAAATCCTATTTTTAAGGAATTTTGATATTAGCGAAACAGTTTTTTCTCCTTAGCTGATGATGTTTACTGTTTGGACATCTGGCAAAATCTGAATAATGATGAGCAATTAGAATATAATAACTGAAACGTGTTTTGAAAATCATTGTGAATGTCTGATTTTAAAGGGCAGAGCTATCCTGAACCTAAACCTGAAAGACATTGGTTTATTTTGCAATAATGATTTTTCCTCTTTCATTCTTCTGGTATGTTCCTTGTCTAAATAGAGCAACAACTAACTTTTCTCCTTAGTAATATCTTTTTGCTTTAGCCATGACATTTTCACTACTTTGATTCCTATTTCATAGATTTCATAGACATTAGGGCTAGAAGGGACATCAGAAGATCATTAAGTCTAGCCCTCTGCCCCAGGGGCAGGAAGTCAGTAGGGATTGTAGAATCCCAGCAAGATAAACATCAACATTTCTCTTGAACGCATTCAAAGTAGGTGCTTGAACCACCTCCAGCGGCAGTCTATTCCAGGCCTTGGGGGCTCGAACAGTTAAGAAGTTCTTCCGTATGTCCAGCCTGAAATGATTGTGGAGGAGTTTGTGACTGTTTGACCTTGTCAACCCTCGGGGCTCTCTGGTGAACAGACGTTCCCTCAGATCCTGGTGAGCAACCCTGATAAACTTATAGGTGGCCACCAGATCACCCTTGAGCCTGCGCTTTTCCAAGCTAAAGAGCCCCATGGCTCTCAGCCTGTCATCGTAAGGTCTGTTTTCCTGATCTCTGATCATGTGCGTGGCTCTTCTCTGGACTCTCTCAAGCTTCTCCACATCCTTTTTGAATTGTGGAGCCCGAAACTGGACGCAGTACTCCAGCTGTGGCCTCACCAAGGCTGAGTATAACCGGAGAATGACATCCTGGGATTTTCTCGAGAAGCATCTATGGATGCAAGCCAGCGTTTTACTCGCTTTGCTACCCGCAGCATCACATTGAAGGCTCATATTCGTCTTGTGGTCATTCATGACCCCCAAGTCCCTTTTGTCCATAGTGCTGGCCAGTGTAGCACTGCTGAGCTATAAGAATGCTGCAGGTTTTTCCTCCCAAGGTGGAGAACCTTGCATTTTTTGGTGTTAAACACCATCAGGTTCTCGTGCATCCATTTCCTGAGCCTGTCAAGGTCAGCCTGGATCGCCCTCCTGTTCTCAGGTGTGGATGCTTTACTCCAAAGTTTGGTGTCATCAGCAAACTTGGCCAGTCTGCTTCTGACTCCAATGTCCACATCATTAATGAAGATGTTGAATCGTGTTGGCCCAAGGACAGAGCATTGGGGGACCCCACTAGTCACAAGGCACCACGATGATTGACTTCCATCAACGACTACCCTCTGGGTCTGACCACGGAGCCAGTTCCCCATCCAGCAGAGTGTGGTTGAAGCCAAGGCCGCAGTTGGCCAGTTCTGTTAGGAGGTGATCATGGGATACTAGATTGGAGACTTTTTTGAAGTCAACATATATGACATCAATCTCTTCTCCCTTATCCAGGTGATAGGTTACCTGGTCGTAAAAGGAAATTAGATTGGTCAAGCAAGACCTGCCCGCAACAAACCTATGCTGGCTATTCACCTAGCTGTCTCCACAAAGAATAGCAACTGCTTAAATAGTATTGTAACTTCATGTTGTGCTTAAGTGAAAAATTTATATATATATTGTTCTTGCATAGTACCTTTACTGTTTGTGTCCAAAATTCTGTTGGCCAGTTGGACTGTTTTTGATGCATTCATGCTCAGTGACTAATTTTGGTCTTATTTTATAGATATTTCTAAAAAATTTGGGGTTGGCATGTATATATATGATTAATTTGTGGTGCTGATGCTGACATTTTGTATAAGCAAGTGTACTTTTATCATTTGTAAAAGAATTTTAATAGATTGTTTGATGTTCCTCTTCTGCTTTCATTGTAGTTGACAGTAGTTTTATATCTTATAAATAGGTGAAAATTAAAACAATGTCTGCTGAATTAGAGGAAAAGCAAAGAGAGAGCATGAAGAATAAAGAAGCAGCTTTAAAGAGAATAGCTGACATTGTGGAACCACTGGCTGACCTGGAAGCAAAATTAAAAAAAAGTAAAAATACATATAAAGAAAATAATAAGGTGATTTTTCTTAACTTCAAATGGTAATTTAGAATGTATTTCAAAATATTTGTGCTAGTAAAAATGTTTACTAAAACTTAGCGGTTTTTAATGACTAAATCAAGAGGACTTAAGAGGTTCAGCTTTTTAAGCTGCATAGTTGTGCCTTATATCTATCTGTATGGGCAATGAGAAACACACAACAGGAAAGCTAACTTGGAATTAATTCATCTCAACAGACCTCTTGTCTCATTCTCTTCCAGCTTTTATATTGTTAATTTCAGGACAAAATTGAAGAACTGTAAGTAGCGTAGGCTTTGTTTATGTCTTCTCTAGATTATTCCTTAGTTGTAACTTCCAGACCTGGACAGAGGGCAACCAGCTTTTCAGTTGTTGCTTCTTGGCCACTCTTTTCTTCTCAGCCCAGTGGGTCAGGATGATGGAACAAGAAATTCCTCTGTCCAGGGAAGGCTCTGTCAGATGCCAGGGGCAGGAAAAGGAAGTCATGTGCCAGATCTTTACTCTGTTTCTCTATTCCCATGCATTTTTCAGATGCATCATACTCTTCCAGGCTCCATTTTTCCTGACAGCAATTTTCATCTTTGTTGTTTGAATAAAGGGCCCTTCCTCATTCTCCAGTTTGGTGCCTTCCAGCGCACTTCTCATGTCATCCTCAAAGGGATCAATGAGTAAATAGCCTTGCCTCTAATCAGCTGTTCACTGGTGGCTACATAACTTGCTTTTCCACATTTGAACAGTGTGGTAAGACACTTTTCTCTTTATCCAATAGGAAAATTGTCATAAAAGCAAAAGTTCTATGCACTCCAGTAAACAGGTCTGGCCCACAGGCCAAATCTGGCTGCAGTGCCATGGCATCTGGCCTGTTAGAATCCCTATGGGTTGGAGAAATTGGCAGATGGGGAGCGGTACAACCTTCACGCAGCAGGGTTCAGTCCTGCCTGGGCCATTGCAACACAGCAGGATCAGGGTCAGGGCTGTTCACCATGCATCTGAATTGGACTGGGCTTCTTCACAACCCCACCCTGGGCTGTTTGGGCCAAGCTGCTCCCTGTTTTCCTCCCCCATGTGTCCAGATTGGGGCCATTCCACCCTACCCCACCCTGTCTTGTCGGTCCAGATCAGGTCTGAGCTCCCCACCATCCTTCCCCTGTGCATCTGGATCAAAGCTGCTCTGCCCCTGCCCCAGTGTGTTTGGATTGGGGCTGCTTCCCCCAACCCTGATATGTCAGGGCTGGGTTGCTCTCCCTTGTCCCATGTATCTGGATTGGGGCTGCTCCACCCTGCACTCCCTGGTGGTTAGATCAGGGTCAGGCAACATAGTTCATAGTGACTGGATGGGGCCCTGCTGTGCCAGCCAGATTTGGCCTATGGCTAGGCCTGGCACTGCCCATCTGGTCCATGAAGCAAAACATCTGAGTACCACTGGTTTAGGTAAATAGAACAAATTACTTGGCCGTATCCTAAGGGTGACAGGAAGGGAGAAATAAAAAGGCCACAGGCTGCCTCCTTCCTATAAGAAATCAAATGCAATGCAATTTGAAGGTTGAGAATTAGGCAGGTACTGCTTCATTTCCCCACTTCAACTTCCTCGTAGGAGATAGGCTCACCTAGCAAAAGTTCCTTCAGGGCAAACCATTTCCAAGCCCACCCTGAAGAGGAACATCATCTACATCGCTTATCAGGGGAGTTGGCTTTAGAGGATCTCTTGATTCAAAAACATTCAGCCACTATAATGAAACATATTGCACCTAATTACAAGTAATTAAAGAGAATACTTTTGTTGGCACTCTCCATAAAACATATCTGGGCAGCTGCCCAGAAGCAAAGTAAATTCTCTGTGTGGCTCTGATTACAGTAGCAGAACAGGTCGACAAGGCAGAGAAGGAACAAGCACACAAAAACAGCACTAAACACAAAGAAAACCAATACTGGTGTTAAGGCCTAATGCGATTGTTATTTGAGAGTCAGGAAAATACTATAGCGTTTGAGATTTAGGCCTCCAGTACTATACCATCTGTAAAAATAACCAATAGAACTGGGTGGGGTAGAAGGTGTAATGATGCTAGTAACTGTCAGCTGGCACTGTTTCCACTTCTTTCTCATCTTTATTTTTCTGTAAATATTAATAGCATTTATGCCTCTGACTTCATTCCTAAGAGTAGCCACACCACTTTTATCTTCAAATCCTGTATTTTCTTCTAATATTGAAATCATTTTCAAGAAGAAAACAGGCAAACAAAAAAAAAAGTTGTGAATAGGATATACAACTTTTTTTTTTTTTTTTAAATTATGGAAGACTATTTGTAGATCAGTGGTTCTCAACCTTGCTGGACTGAAGGCATCCCTCAAAATGCCAGCTTTTAGCTTTCATGGGTGCTTGTACATGCAATGAGGGTTTAATTCTTCCTAAATCGAAAATTCTTCCTAAATTCCACTGTTTCAATTTAGGGAGAATTAAACCCCTGTTGTGTGTACAAGGGTGAAGGGACCTGATCCTTCCACACCGCCCCCAGCCTATCTGCTTCTCCCATGGCTTGGGCGGGGATGGGGAGTTGCTGGCGGGCCAAGCAGTCCCTAAGCTGTGCAGGGCCCGGTGCTTTCCTCCATGGTTTCAGCACCCCCCAGGTAGCACCCATCTGCTAGCACCCATCTTGGACAGTCCCGGGGGGCTCCGCCACCACAGAGGGAAGCACTGGGCCCTGTACAGCTCAGCAGCTCTGAGACCTGGCAGAAGCTCCTGCAGGCAGGTTTGACTGAGGGGGTGGGAAAAAAAGGACAAGGAATGTTATCTTTTTTTTCTTATTTTTTCCCCTAGAGCTTGCCTGCGTGCCTGAGTTACACAGGGCTTGGTGCTTCCCTCTGCAGTGGTGACACCCCCCAGGACCACCTGGGCAGAGTGCCGCCTGGGGGGTGCCACCACCATGAAGGGAAGCAACAAGGTCCCCCACAGCTCAGGGACTGCTCAGCCTGCCAGCAGCTCCCCCCTGCCCTGCACTGTGGGAGAGGCTGGTAAGCTCCAGCACCCCATGCACTGTCCCCATCTCCTTCCCACCTGCCTGGGTCCACCTTGGAATGGCTGGCTTGCCCTTGGGGCAGAGCGGCAAGTTGGCAGGAGGGCATCTGGGTGTGCTGGTGGCAGGAGAAGGTGGTGGGGAGAGTTCATGGGACACTGTAAGCCCACCAAGTCCAAGCTTTCCTAAGCACATTGACTTCCAGCACTCCGTGAGCCATTGCACTTTGTTAGGTAGCAAACAAAAGCACCTTGGAGGAGTTTTACCTTGCTACATTGAAAAGCCATTTAAAGTGGAATACGCCACTGAGCATGTAAATAGCAATGCCATTAAAGCAGAATATGCTGCCGAGTGCGTAAATAGCAACACCATTAAAGCTGTGCAAAAGGGCATTTAAGCTGCTTTAAAGGCCAATTTTGTTGTGTGTACAAAGGCCCCATTTGGTTTTTTGACTACAGAGAGGCAAAACAGCCATTGTTCTATTACAAAGTATTCAGAAAGACTACAACTGGTCAGAATGTTTCTTATGCTATGGATTCCCATATGTAAGAGAGCAGTACCCCTCACTGCAGGTCACGTTTGACAACAGAGAAGGGTCTCTTGTATCCTGACCCAGAAGGTCTCAAGGGAGATCAGGAGAGGCAGACCTGATGGTGGGAGTCTACTACAGGCCTTCCTCCCAAGAAGAGGAGAGTTATCAGGCATTCTCCAGAGAACTGATTGAGGCAGCTAACACTAGAGATGTGATCGTCATGCATGGGTAACTTTAACTACCCTGATACTTGTTGGGAGGATCACTCGGCCACCTCTGGCAGGTCAACCAACTTCTTGGCAACAACAGATGACCTGTTTCTGATGCAGGTTGTGGAGAGTCCTGCCAGGGGTAAGGCCACTCTGGATCTAGGGCTGGTCAAAGGTAAGGATTGGTGGTACTCTGGGAAACAGTGATCACAACCTTGTTAGATTCACCATCCACCATAAGACAACGAAATCAGACAGCAGAACAGAAGTCCTGGAGTTCAAGAAGGCAGATTTTGCCAAATTCAAGAGGCTACTTGGAGAGGCCCTCTGCAACCAGGAACTGGATGATTTGGGAGTTTGGGAATGGTGGAGCTTCCTTAAGGAGGCAATTCTAATAGCCCAAAAACAGGCCATCCCCATGCGGGCAAAAAAATGGGAAAGGAGCCAATAGACCCACTTGGCTCAACGGGAATATTAGAGAGCTTCTGAAAAAGGAAAGAGGAGCATATAAACAATGAAAGAATGACTGGCAACCAGAAAGGAGGAATACATCTGTATTGCCAGGACTTACAAATATAAGACAAGGAAAACCAAGGCAGGCATAGAAATCAAGTTGGCAACTGGAATAAAAGAGAACAAAAAGTCCTTCTACAGATACATAGAGAGCAAGAAAAAGTCAGGCTTCACTGTGGGACCCCTACTGAATGCTCAAGGGCAGCCCACAGTCAATGCCTATGAAAAAGCTGAGCTCCTAAATGTATACTTCACATCAATATTCCTGAAATCAAAAGTGGGTTGTTCACCTGACCAGAAGCCCGGGGAATATGGGGAAGACAACAAACTACAGAAAATCAGCCCTGAACAGGTGAGGGATCTCCTGCAGCACTTGGATGTCTTCAAGTCTTCTGAGCACAATGACCTGCACCCAAGAGTCCTGAAAGAACTGGCTGAGCTAATAGCAGCACCACTGGTCAAGCTGTTTGAAGAATCGTGGAACTTGGGAGTTGTCCCAGATGACTGGAAGAGAGCAAATGTGGTGCCCAACTTCAAGAAAGGGAAGAGAGATGACCCTGCAAACTACGGGTCGGTCAGTTTGAGCTCAGTTCTGAGTAAAATCTTTGAAAAATTTATTAAGGAGGCAATCATTTGCAAGTTCGATGGGGTGTTAAGAAGCAATCAGCATGGCTTTGTTGACAATAGATCATGCCTGTCAAACCTTGTGTCCTTCTACAACCAGGTAACTAGCCATCTGGATGAGGGACACAGAGTGGATGTGATTTACTTAGATTTCAGTAAAACCTTTGATTCTGTTTCCCATGGGATTCTCTCAAACAAACTTGAGGATGCTGGGCTTGACCAGTCTACAATGAGGTGGATGGACAGTTGGCTTAGAGGGTGCTACCAGAGGGTGGCAATTGATGGGATGGCCTTGTCTTGGAAGGCCATCTCCAGTGGTGTCCCCCAGGGATTGGTGCTTGAACCCATGCGCTTTAATATATTCATTAACAACTTGGATGAGGGGGTGGAAAGCTCAGTTATTAAGTTTGCAGATGATACCAAGCTGTGGGGAAATGCAGGCACACTGGAGGATAGGGTCAGGATCCAGGATGACCTTGATAGGCTGGACTCATGGGTGAAATGGAATCAGATAAGGTTTAACAGGGGTAAGTGCAGAGCCTTCCATCTGGGTAGGAAGAACAACTACACGATGGGTGGTGGCCCACTGCCTGGCACAAGATCTGAGTGAGATCTGGGGGTTACGATTGACCAGAAGATGAATATGAGCCAGCGGTGCGATGAGATCACCAGGAAAGCAAATAGAACTCTGGCATGCATCAGCCAATTTGTGTCCAATAGAGCCAGGGAAGTGCTCCTCCCTATCTATTTGGCACTGGTGAGGCCTCAGTTGGAGTACTGTGTCCAGTTCTGGGCACCACATTTCAAAAAGGACATGGATAAGTTCGAGAGAGTACAAAGAAGAGCCACCCTCGCGGTCAAGGGCATGGAGGATAGGCCCTATGAGGAGAGATTTGGGGAATTAGGCCTGTTTAGTTTGGGTAAGAGAAGGATGAAAGGTGACTTGATAGCCACCTGCAAGAACATCAGGGGTGAGCAACTCTTCAGGAAGGCACCTCAAGGGAAGACAAGGACCAACAGACATAAGCTTATAGAGGGTAAACTCAGACTATATATAAAGAAGAACTTCTTCTCTAAGGGTTGCCAGAATCTGGAACACGCTCCCAGCAGAGGTGTAGGAGGGGGCACCATCCTTGGAGGTGTTTGAGAGGAGGCTGGACAGGCTCACCTGGTTGAGCTTGTGTGAGCCCAGTAACTTCCTGCCCATGGCAGGGGACTAGACTGCTTGCCATAGATGATGTAATGCAGCGTGGTTCTCATTTAGATGATCATACAAATCACATTATTTGAAACTCCTGAAGAGACATCAGTATACTAGATTTAAGCTTTGCCTATTCAGTTTTGGGGCCCCATACTTTGAGAAGGATATGGAGAGTTTGGAAAGAGTCCAGTAGAGAGCAACAGAAATGATTAGGGGCCTGGGAGGTATAACTTATGAGACAAGGTTGCAAGGACTAGGGTTATTTAGTTTGGAGAAGAGAAAATTGAAGGGGGATTTGATAACAATTTTCAAATACCTGAAAGATGACTATAGAGAAAATGGAAATGGGCTTTTCTCTGAGACACAAGGGTATAGGATTAGGAGAAATGGCCTCAAGGTGCAGCATAGAAAATTTAGGTTGGATATTAGGAGAAACATTTTGTCTATGAGGTTGGACAGGCATTGGAACGGGCTACCTAAGCAGGAGATGTCAACCAG
Source organism: Crocodylus porosus (assembly GCF_001723895.1). Taxonomy (NCBI): domain Eukaryota; kingdom Metazoa; phylum Chordata; order Crocodylia; family Crocodylidae; genus Crocodylus; species Crocodylus porosus. Next base: position 194,928,266 of record NW_017728886.1, on the reverse strand, counting down.
GGGTACTTGGAAGGGTGCTAGGGGGTACGTGTGGGTGGGTGGGAACAGAGCACCGCCACCCACCACCCGGGCCGCTGCCTCCCAGGAGCGGGGGTGTGGCCACGGGCAGTGGTTTCCCTCTGCAGGCCGCACAGGTGCCACCTGGCTGATCGGATGTGGTGGGGGGCTCACATGTGGCGACCACTGCTGCTATCTACCACCCTGCACCGCTGTGGCTGCATGCAATCTCTCCCTACCTGCCACACTCTGTCTGGCCACTGCCACCAGAAGGGGTACACTCCTTAAAAAAGGTTGAAAACCCCTGACCTAGAGAAACTGAGGAGTTGCCATCCTTGGAAGTTTTCAAGAGCAAAATAGACACTTGGCTGCAATAGTTTAGTTGTGAATAATCCTGCTTTAAGTAGGGGCTGGTTAAGATGATTTTGTGAGGTGCCTTCCAGCCTTGCTTTCCTCTGATTTTTCATAACTTTTCTTCTGTTGATCAGTGTCAATGTGCAAAGCCTTGCAGACAATTCTACTGCCATATATTGTGTAAACAGGCAGGCAGAAACAGTAGCATAACAGGGTGGGTGAGCGGGATGTGCTCAGAGTGCTGGGAAGGTATAGGAGGGGGCAGCTCTTCAGTCTTCCTTGCTCATCTTGCACTTTTTGATTGCATATTGCAGTGGCATGGGCTATTTATGTCATGGAGTCCAAGGTGTTCTAGAAAACATAGTTTCATAGGGTGTCAGTGGAGTTTGCTGCAGCTGGGAGGAGGACTGACCCTGCTAGCCTGGGGTTTTTTGGTGTTAAAATCAGCAATATTTTGTCCTCCCGACATGGTCTTCAGTGGCAAAAAAATGAGGTCAAGGCCTGAGTTTCACAGCCATTTTAGAGAACTACTATTCCCTGAATACTCTGCACTCTGTGACATTGCCCATGATGTTGCTTGCTGCTGCTCCTAAATGTTTCCTAGTGGAAGAGAGGTAAGAAAAGACTCCCTTGAGCACATTTTGCCCATGTTATGCCTCTAGGAAGAGGCTTTATTTCATTGTACCATCCAAATATTTTTTTGAATATGTGAGAAGAGAGATGATGCTTTACATATCTGACAGAAAACAACGTGAATTTAAACTGCAGTAAAAAGCATGAATTGTCTCTCAAGATCACAGCTTTAATTTTGTCATAGTGTGAAGGATTTCTTTCTTACAAAATAGAATGCAAAGTATTTTCATTCTGTGCTAGTCAGTACAGAACTTGGCCATTGAACTGAGACTGTTGTGGAGGACTGGCCCCAAGAGTTTCTTGATGCCTTCAGTGCTTTTGCTACAGCCAGGTTTCAGAAAAGTCTTGTGAACATATTAATTTCAATTTGGACATCTGAATTTTGGTTCTCAAACTGAACCATGGGTATAAGAAATTCCATGACCTCTTTCAGCCCAGTCTTTTGCTGTCAAATTACAGTTGGATTCTACTGTTTAGCCTAGCATCCACTGAAATAATTTTCTATGCAGACTCACATTTGTGTTCATTCTTAGTTACAGTTTGCTGACTATTGAGTAAATAACCTGTCAGTCCAGACCCTTTACTTTCTCTGTGGCTGTCAGGCTGTGGCCTTAAACTTGGGGCCTTGACCTTCCCGGAAAAGCTGCTCATCCTGGTCTGCCCCCTCTCCAACTGATGATTTATGGTGAGCAAGCTGGCCTAAAACCTCTGCCCAGATCTAGGCATCTGCCCACTCCCTGCCACAACAGCAGCTGACCCATCACTCACTCCCATATAAATCCCTGACCCAGAAGAACATGCGTCTGAATAACAGGGCTCAACTTGATCCCAAACTACCTTACTGTTCCCTCCACCTCATGTTCCTCATCTGCTCTTGGTCTGAACTCCTGGCTCCTTAGCCCAGCTTGCCTCTGACTGTGTTGTGTGTGATCCTTGGCTTCCTGGTTCGGTTCATTCCCAGACCCAGTTCTTGGTTTGAACACCTGCCTTCTTGACCTGGCCTGTACCTTAATTCTGTTTGCTCCTCCTGACCCTGGTCAACGCCTTGTTCCTTGAGTGGCCCCTTACCTAACTGACCATGACCTGGCACTAGTTTGCTCAGACTGAATGTTCTGTGAAGAGGGGACAGCATGAAACAATTCCCTGCCAGAGCATTCGTACCCATCCAACTTGATGGCTGCAACTTGGGGTGTCCCCAGGCCAGACCAGATCAGTTGACTCAGGTAGCCTCTTCCCATCATACTGGAAGTCTGGGTGCAGCAATTGCTTGCAGAAAGCCTGTCCTTCCAATCCCAGGCAGTGTACCACCAGGAGAACCAACAACACTAGTGTGAGGAGGCATGAGGGCTTGTGGGAGGCTATTGCTGCACTCCAGGCACATCCAGAGGAGTCCCTTGCCCATCTCTCATTACCCGAAAGGTTTGATGGGGACCTGCAGCACTTCACAAGCTTCCTTATTCAGTATTGCATTTTATTCTTAGCCCTGCTCAAAACTTATGACAAGGAGCAGGTAAGCCTTATCTTAAGTCTTTTGAAAGGGCATGCCCTCAGCTGGGCCTCCCTGCTAATGGATCATAGCAGCCTTGTGCTTCAGGACTGAGAGGTATTCCTGCAGGAGTTTGACTTCAACTGGGCCTGGACAGTGAAAATCACACTAAGTCGTCTCTGGCAGGATACTGCCACTGCCTATGCATCTCTTTTTTTTTCTGCTGCTATGCTGCAGATGCCTGCTGGAATAGGGCGGTCCAGCATTACCAATTCCAGTAGGTGCTCCAGGAGTGGAGGAAGCAGAAGAGGTACTTGCTGCCTCCTCTGCTTCTTTACCCCACTGTTGCTAGTCCAGAACCCAACAGTGGGGGACACTGTTACCATAACTTGTATGATCAGGAATGATGCTGCTGATGCAAGCAGGTTTCCATAGCAGAGATTCAAGGACACAGTTATGCCCTGTGCTTCAATGGTAAGGATGATGCACTAAGCATTGTGCTTTCACAACAACAGGGTGTGAAAAAAGCCTTCACCCCTGCACCTTTTTCTTCCTGCAAGCTCACCCCAGCAGAACAAAACTATGAGACCTTGAACCTCAAACTCTTGGCCATCAGAGCAGCTTTTGGTGAGTGGTATCATTACCTTGAAGGACTGTACCATGAGGTACAGGTTCTTATGGGCCATTGAAACCTGGAATACTTTTGAAAGGCTACTTAATCAGAGGCAACTCTGGTGGACATTCCTTTTTCTCTCAATTCAGTTTCAAGACAACTTACCAACCCAAGCCTAGACATGGGAAGTCAGACACCCTGTTTTGGAAGACTGTATGATACAGACTCCTCTCAAGAGCCATCAGAACCCAGGCCTATTCTGAAGCCCCACAACTTAATTGGTGTCACATGACCAACAGACATGTTTTCTCTGCTCCTTCCTACCATCTGAGAGAAAATGCTTCCAGAAGAGCAAGCCGTCTTTGCTGAATAACCATACCAGGTCCAGAATGGGGTCATATTTACCTAGGTTAAGGTCTGTGTATTACCAGGTCAGGTGAGGCAACCTTCTTTCACCTAAGTCATGACCCCCAGTTAGCAGGCTACCTTGGAACTGAGGAGATCAGTTGATAGGTCTTTTCCTACTTTTAATGGCCATGGATGTGGAAGGCAGGGCAGCCTTTTGTCAGTTCTTGCAATGTTTGTGCCCAGACTAAGAGACTCACTCAAAGACTGTATGGACTCCTCTATTCCCTTCTCAGTCTGCCTTGCCATAGTCTGTCATATCTTTGTACTTTAGTAGAGAGCTGCCCACATCAAATGGTTGCTCTCTGATCCTGACAGTAACAGATCAGTTGACTAAGTGGCCCATTTTATCCTATGCACAGGTGTTTCCTCAGCTAAGGGGAGTGCCTGACTGTATAGGTTGCCTCCACAGCCTTCTGGACTGAGCATCTGAATTGCATCTGCTCACAGTTTAACTCTTCAACCTGGTTTTCCACTGACTCTGTGCTCTGTCTGATTCTTCAGCTCCCCAGCTCAGCTCATTCCCAGACCCAGTTCTCAGACTGACCTCCTAGCTTCCTGACCTGGCTTATACTTGGATTATGTTCACACCTCCTCACTCTGATCAGCACCTTGTCCCTGAGTGGCCCTTGCATCTAAGCCCCAGGAGCACACAGGACTGTGTTCAGTGATGCAACAATTCAAATATACAATAAGAAATAAAAAGTAAAAAATATGTTAAAATTGCTGATATGATAGTGTATTTTGGATGCCGGTATAATATATCAAAATGGCTCCATAAGATTACAAAAAAGATATTTCTAATAGCTAATAGTATTTTCAAAACAATGTATTTATGTCAGTGACTAATGTTGTTAGCCCTTCCCCAAGTAAAATTTAGTAGAAACAATGTGACAAAGATCACATCGTTAGTCTTCTAGAGACTTAGAGGGGTGTGGTTTGAGTTATGTATCATTGTCTTTAGCTGTACATTTGTTTCGGTCTTAAAAGCTTGGAAACAAAGTTTGCACAAGCTGATTTATATGTGAATAATGTGCAAAAGATGCTAGTAATTTCAAAGAAGAGATTAGACTGATTAAAAGTTAAAAGTATTGTTGCTGAATCAGAATATTAATGTTTTTATTTAGTGCAAGTAGCTGCACACAACCTATAATTTTAAAAAATTTTCAAAGTAAAAACTTCAAGTAACTACCATTTTACATTTGTTTATGAACAGAGTAATTTACAAATGTTATTTATTGAAAATAATAATAACTTGGATAATGTAATATTTTGTATTTATGATGCAAACATTTAGTACAAAATGAGACATCTAAAATTAATTTTGTTCATATGCTAATTAATAACAGACTGGATTAATGAGCAATGTAGAAGGAGAGATCTCAATACATTATGTTCTACCAGTTTTTCTGTGGCTGTCGTAAGTGGTATTCCTTGTGTTAGTTTGCAGACACTAAACCTTAAGTGTTTTTTCTTCCTTTCCTATTATTTTCATGCAAAGTATTCAAAATACACATTTTGAATACAGAAAATCTGTTCATTAGCTGGCAAAATAAACTCACAGAACCATGAGGAGGAAAGGCTTTTGTGAAGCAGTGATATTCTGTTATATGACAATATATAGTATGTAAACCACTAGCTATTTTGTCTGTTTTAAAATGTGTTATGTAGTTGAAAATATGTCTGAAATCAAACTCCTGAATGTATAGCATGGCTAAAGAATGAACCACATGAAATAATAGTTGCTTTAGGGAAAATAGGAATGAACTTATAAATGGTAACTTTTAAAGAAAAGTATTTAATGGCTAATATATTTTACAATTTCTGCAGAAATAAGGGCAATTACTTTTGCATACTAACACATCTCTCTGTGCATATATTTTCCAGAAACTCTCTAATTTGAATCGAAGGATACAAGACCTAGATGAACAGCAGAAACAAATAGAACAACAATTGGAGCACAGAAAGACTATTGTGCAGAAACAATTAAGTGATACACAGGTGAATAATTTAATATCTGGAAGTTATTTTTGAACTAGGTTTAATTCCAAAGGTTTGCCTGTCATTTCTACTCAGTTGCTTTGGATGTATATGCATATTCTGCATGTACTATTTTCTCTTTCCTGCTTGAACTAACCTATCAGGTCCATAGCCTTGAGACAGGGTAAAGTACAAAGCAGAATTGATATTGAGGTCATTGAGAAGTCCTCTGCTTTCTTCATTTGCTACAGTGGCTGAGATTGCTTGGGGGGCTTTAGAAAAGCAATGGAGAAAATCAATAAAGAAAGAAAAAGATTTTAGCCGTAATAGAAACTGCCTGCTGATTACACTTTTGCTCAGCAGATGGCATCTTTTTGTAAATGATGGCTTATATTTGCTATATTAGTTACTAAACTGTATAATCTACCAAGGGGAATTATTTGAATTGTATTACTGAACACTACATTTTATATAAGTATGGTTATAAGCATTTGTAAGAAACAAGCATTTTCTTTTAGGAATTTGCATTGTTGTTATCCTTTCATTGCTATAGTGTATATAAACTTTAGATAACTATTATGGTATCAAAGATGAGTCATATAGTTTATAGGTAAACAAAGAAAATGTTTTTAATTTATCCAATGCAGTCTTTTTACTTTATGCATTTACTAGTTCTGGTAAGGAAAACTTCTAGACTATCATCCTCTACAGAGGAACAACTTAATTTGAGGGCTTGATTGTTTTCTCATGTTGCTACATTGAAGTGGGAGAGCAAAGTTTATGCTCTTTCCTCTTCTTCAAGTTGTAGTGCTTCAGATCTACAAAAGAGACCAGGAGTTTTTCAGTGGATCTTCAAATACCTGCAGAAGGCTGAAATATCAGCACGGAGTTCCAATGACTGGACATCTCTCCAGTGTACTTCTTTCCAATGCTAATACTACTTGCCTTGGTGCTCTGTTTTTTCTCAGCCCATCATGCAGTTTTGTTGGTGGAAGGTGCCGGAGACAGTACAACTTCTGACCTTGCAGAGTCAAAAGTATATGATTCTCTCAAGGTGAATTATATTTCTGGAAAAGACAAGATGTTTTAAGTAGGGTTAGTAAACTAGTTAGTTGACTCATCAATTTACCACCTATTATTTGACCACGGTCAAAATATTTCATGAAGTCAAGACTGTACTTGTGTAAGTGGTAACCTACCCTTTTATTGCATCATGGTGAGGGCTTCTTGCCCCTCAATCCTGCATGAATCAGGATACTCGCAGGTAGAGACATGCATGCACCCACTCCATTTAGGAGTAGGCATCCTGTGCCCTGTTCTTCTTTCCTGAGATTTCCCCATCTCCCTGCCTCCCTTCCTTTCTCTCTATTAAGCCATGTGTGACTGTAGGCCTATTTGCTATGCAGTGACAGCAAAATTAATGCCATCAGGAATTACAAGCCCCTCTCAAAGGCTAGATAGAGACTACTAAGTGCAAGCAAGAGATTCCCTGGGACAACAAATGACAGAACCAAAATGAGGGTGAAGGTTAGAAGTTAATGACCAGCCAGTGCCCACTACTCCCTAAAGGCATCTTAGGAGCTGCCTAGTGAAACTCTGATCAGAGACACTTATGGATAGGAGAAGGAAAGATATTTAGCCCTGCAGTTGCACATGTTCCTTTTCATCACCATCTCCTTCCTGGTGAGGTAAATGGACAGATTGGCCAAGACCAGAAGGGGGATTGACCAAAAGGTCCTTGGATTTTGTAAGGCTACAAATGAACGGTCTGTGCTGAGGGAGGAAGTAGAACCAGTAGCATGGAAAAGATTCTCCTGCTGGCCATCTACTGTAACTGCAGGCCTCTCAAGACGAAGAGAAACACTTGGTTCAGGGAGTAGGAAGGCAAACCTATACAGAAGCAGTCGTCTGATGTAGGTCACAGGTGCCCAGGCGCCTGGACTGCCCATGAGCCCAGTGCAGGTGCTGTGGGGAGGAGGAGCTAATAAGGCCGTCTGTTCTGGGAAGTCCTTGGAAGCACTGGACTGTTGAGTTTTCTAGGAGATAAAGTACCTGTTAAAAACAGCTGAAGGCTAGAGGTTGAATTGAATACAAGAGATACTGTGAGATTTTGGCTTCCCCACAACTCTCTCTATACTCATTTTTTTAAAACTTTTTAGTCAAAAGGTACATGGAAAAATGGTTAAAACTCACTGCAAGTTCTGTTCTTCTGAGTATGTAACACATGTAGACAGAATGGAGAAACAGCTGAAGGGATAAACTGGTCTTACAATTTGTTTTTTCCTTCACATTCTCCTTCTACTTCATCCTCAGTAGTAACATCTTCACAAAGCACAGTGTCTTTTAATTAAGGTGCAAATGATAGTGAAAGTGAAGGTAGTTTAGTTTCTACGTAACCCAATGACATTTTGCTACTCTGTGTGCTTCAGTATCAAGAATTCCTGAAAAGTTTCACTAAGCTAGTAGTAAGAGTTTTTAGACCACATGTCTGATGACCAGAAAAATGAATTTGATTTGTATAATTGCCAGAGACATTTATGCTAGGAATATACCATTTCAGTTAGCTGAAAATTATGTGCTAGACTTTTTTTTAATTGTGTTGAATTCCAAAATACCAAGTAGCCAAGTGGCTTGCAGGAACTGTTCTAAATGCTGGACTGGAAGATGTGAAAGAGAGAGTTAGTATTCTTATTTTACAAGGTCCTCATTTGTCCTTACTGTCTGGTGGATGGAGCAGAATTCACACTGAAGGATGTCATTACCTTCATGGTAACAACTCCAGACTCAGACTTACTAATTCTAATGCACAACTGAGCATCATTGCACAACCCAATATATTGCTCACCAGTTTAAAAATATCATCAATAAATGGGTTTACAGAAGATTATTTCAGTTATAACTGACAGTGCGACTAATACAGTTACCCAAGCCACCTCTCACAGAGTGCCAACTCATAGTTTTCACTTGTTTTTTGACTATGAAAAAATACTAGAGCAATTGTTCTCTGGCAGAAAACTCAGAAAGACCACTACGGGTCAGACTGTTTTTGGCACTCTGGATTCCTATTTAAAATCTCTGGGTTTATCTTATGAATCATGTGTAGGTGTTTGCACAGCTACCAGTACTAATACTGTGCACTCTCTGTGACACTCTTAAAAGGATCACATGGCACCCCAGAGTACCATGACACCCTAGTTGAGAATCCATTGTATTAACATACAAGGTGCCTAGGCTTTGTTGATAAATGAGTATCCATACCTGTTCTCTGGATGGGCTGCCCATGTGATGCAGCTCTTCATTCATGATGCTGAAGATCTGGCAACGTCTTCATCACAGGTGTCAAAACTGAAAAAAATTTTCAAGTTTTTCAAAACTAAAAAAGTACCAATAGCTGTATTTGGGTGTCACTTAGTACAGCGCTTAGTTGCATCCATACTGAGTAAGCTGCGTTGTATTCACTGGACATCCTATATTAAATCTCTTAGAGATCTTCAAAAATGCCAGAAAGCACTTCAATCACCTACTATTGAAGAAGGTATGGTGAGGTTTTGCCCCCAGACAAACCACAGTTGACTTTCTTGATGATCATGTTTTCTAGCTGAGAAAATTTATTTCACTGCCTGAGTCTGTTGCTCAGTTTGTTCACAATACAGAAAATGATAGCTCTATATTGTCTGATGCCAAGAATGAGTTCCTGATCGTTAAGAAACATATTTACAAGAATACTGAACAAAGTCTGCTTACAAAAGTCTAAGTGGAAAAAAAACCCAGACAAGATATCACAGAAAATCAAATGATCACTCCTCCACATAATGTTGCCTACATTTTTGATCCATGTTTCTAGGGCTGTGATCTTTCTGATGATGAATTTAGCCTCGCTTGCAGCCTTATATTGGCTGTTGCAAGTTTTAAAAGGTATAAAAGCAAAGAAATAATTCTAGTGGAGGTAGCAAATTGTAAATCAGACAGAAGCCAATTCAGTTGTAAAACAATATGGAGTGCAGTCTTAGCAGTTGAATCAAAACAGCTTGCTGCTTCATCATAGTAGAAAGGGTTGTATCCTCCTTGCTGGCTAGCGAGTATGACAGAAATGCTTTTAACACTTCCAGGGATACATGTTGTAGCTGTGTTGGTCTAAGAAACAGAGACAAACAAAACTCTTGGGTTAGAGGCAATATCCTTTATTAGACCAACTAAATAGTTGCAAAAAAAATTTTTCTTTGCAAGCTTTTGGGTCCCAACTTCCTCAGTTAGGCTGAGGAGAATTCAAAGATTGTAATAAGAATTCTCCCAGGTAGGAAAGAAACTTGATTTTGCACAGGGGCAGTAGAGGGTGGAAGTTTATTTCCCCTTGAATTTTTTCCTCTGAGTAATCCAGGGGGAAAAACTTCCACCTTTACCTAACCCTGTGCAAAATGAAGTTTGTTTTCTACCTGAGAGAACCTCTACAATCTTCGAATTCTCCTCAGCCTTATGAAGGGTGTTTGGACCCAAAAGCTTGCAAAGAGAATGTTTTTTTGCTACTATTTAGTTGGTCTAATAAAGGATATTGCCTCTAACGCAAGAGTTTTGTTTGTCTCTCTAATGCCTCCATGTGCTACTATATGTGCAGAATGAAATTGGTCAGTGTAACAGGCTTGGAGTATCCAACTTTCCCCTTGTGGTCCCCAGCCTCCTCTACCTCCTGTCTCACCTGCTGCAACTTTATCTTAATACATAGTTAAGGAAAAGCTGCCTCCAGAGGTTGGGGTAACCTCTTCTTTTGGTGTTCTCTCTTCTTTTAGTGCTAGTTACTCACCCCTACCTCAATCTGCAGGGATACTTTCCCCAAACTCCGTGTGGTGCACTTCCCCTTCAAGATGACCTTAATCCTGCCTTACGGCTATAATTTTGGGCTCTGGCTGCCCCATAGCCATGTCCATACCTCAGAGATGACTCTGCTGCTACTTGGAAGGAAACTTCAGGCCCCAAAACCCTTGTCTGGGCTTCAACCTTCCCAGCTTCAGCCCTTTTTATCTGACTGAGCCCCTTCAGCCCAGGTCCACTGCCTCAGACGCTGGGTTCCTGGGCCTCAGCCCTACATATCTGACCAAAGCTGGTCTCAAAACACAGAGCACCCCTGGCACCCTGCTCCGTGGCCTCCAGGCTTCCCCTGTAGCCACCACCTTGTCCTCCAGTATGAAACTTAAATACAGAAAAGATAACTGGAACAGAAAAGGTTAACCATCCAGTTAATACTCAACCAAAATCCCCTCAGGGCCATAATAATAGCAACAGTCATAAGGAGCTGACTTGATTCACCACAGTCCCAGGATACCTCCTTTTCTCTGGCAGCCAGCTCCATCCTGAGCTCTTTCTGCTGCCTGCAGTCATGGACTACCAGCCCCAGCGTAGAGACTGGGCTTATATGCAGCTAAGCCCTGCCCCTTCTAGTCACCTGGCCACCACCTGTGAAGATGTGTTCACAGGTTCCTGTTTAGCCTAACAAACTGTTTGGATTCCCTTGCGCTGCAGCATTTGAATTGCCACGTCTGTGGCAATTACTGTTGTTGCCATTCATCAGGGAAGGGAACCTAGCAACTATAGCTGCCTGGAGTGGCCGGAAGCAACTGGTGCTTTACCATTAGTAAAATGTGGACCAGATCAAAGAGCTGGGGAATTGGGGAACAGCCTTAGTGTAGAACATTGGACCCCTATACAGGCTGGATCCCTAATTGAATCCCTATACAGGCTGGATGTGGCCCACAGGTACCAACCCATGATGTAAGACATTTCGCTTCACAGGTGGAGGGATTAAAAATCTCTAATATCTTTTAAAAATCCCCCAAATTCTTCAAAAAAAATATATCTAATTTGTGACATATACAACATTATGGGAGGTACAGGTAATAGTTTCAGTGTCAAGACTACATACTATTTAGCTCTTAGAACATAGATTCATCATTTATGTAATGTATGAAAAATACGATGTATAGGTATATACAACCCAAACTTACAGGAGTGGTTTGAAAACTCTGAAGGAGTGGTCCTTTTTTCATTAATTATCAGGATGTCTTCTTACCTCCTTCCAGATGCAATGCAAGTCCTTTAGATTGATGATGAAAGGACTTTTTCAAAACTTTTCATCTTGTACCAGACCTGTATTTGCCTTTATACTCACAATAAGACCAAAATGTCACTGTTTGAAAAAAATAAACTCTCCACTAAGTATAAGTCATGAAATCTGGTCTGTTTGGGACACAGTCTGCTCACCTCCTTTAGAAGTCTACTAACAAGTTATGGTTGGGCTTCTGTAATAAATTTACAGTTTCTCTGTATGGGGAGTCCATATAGATCAGAAGTCTTTCTAGGGCAAATGGTCTAAGAGCAAGGAACAATTTAAACTAAAGCAATTCATCTGGCATATCTACATTTTCTTTTCTGGTCCTTTTTCTTTCACTAATGCAATGATACAGGACTTCACCAACTAAGAAGGATGAAGACTTGGGGGTCATCATTGACCACAAGATGAACATGAGCCTCCAATGCGATGCTGTGGCTAATAAAGCGAACAAAATGCTGGCTTACATCCATAGATGCTTCTCGAGCAAATCCCGGGA
>NW_017728886.1:194909435-194915734 GCF_001723895.1 Crocodylus porosus | reverse complement strand
ATCTTGCTGGGATCCTATGACCCCAGCTGACTTCCTGCCCTTTGGGCAGGGGGCTGGACTCGATGATCTCTCGAGGTCCCTTCCAGCCCTGATGTCTATGAAATCTATGAAATGTTATTCAACCCAGTCAGGAAAATAAACATCAATCCCAATTAACTGAGCCATTAAAAGAAACTATAGGGAAACCACAGGGAACTGAGAAGACTCAGTTCATCAGTATTTCATCAGGGTTGGATCAGGATGTGGAAAATGTCAGTAACGGAACTGTTTGCTTCCAGAATTAGAGCAGACATCAGGCTCTATTAGCAGTAGGAAGAGATGAATTCTCTATTCCTGGAACCATAACTTTTTTGTCCTTTTAGTCTTAAAGTGCTGAAATAAGTATAGAGGAATAGGGAGAGACCTATTTTTGCATTTCTAACTTGGTTATAGAAGAGCTGATTTTTGGACCTAATCTTCCTATTGAAATTATGCCATGATTCCTGGTGTCCAGAGCTTTAAAAGTGGAATGGGGCAGCTTCCCCACTGTGGACTTTAAACTCTGGCCAGGCTGCCAAGTGCGAGGGATTAGAGGCTCCCGGCAGGGTTCAAAGTCCTCAGAAGGGGAAGTACTTTGCCTTACCACCCCCCCACACACCTTTTCCCTAAAAAGTTTAATTCAAATTGTTCCTATAAAAACTAAAAAAAGGATTTTGACAAAATCATTTTTTTAACTAAAAAAAAACATAGTTTTGAGAAATTTTGAAAAACCCCTGGTTTTAATACAGCCAGGTGCAAAATTATTCCTGCAGAAATGCAAAGTACAGACTGCTTTATAAAATTCAGGACAGAATCTTGGAAAGCAGTAATTGAAAAGACTGAAGGTTCAGAGTGGACAAGCAACTTGATATGAGTTCCCAGTGCATCGCTGTGACCCCCCCCCAAATATCCTTCAATGTAGAAACAGTGGATTCATGATTTGGAGCAACAAGGAAATTTTACCTCTGGCTGTGTTCGTTGTGATACCAAGACTGGAATACTATGTACATTTCCAGTGCCCTCCACTTCTAAAGAAGATGTTGAAAAATTACAGGGGTTGCAAAAAAGATCCACAAAAATGTTTCAGGGGCTGAAGAAAATGCCTTGCAGCAAGAAACAAAGAATTCAAATAGTTTCCCTTATCAAAAAGAGGATTGAGGTGACTTAATTATAGCACATAAGTACCTTCCCAGGGAGAAAATAATCGGTAATAAATGCTCTTTAATTTAGGCATAACAAGAGCCAGTGCCTGGGATTCTTAAGTGAGTTAATGTTTTTGAGCCTGTCTTTTAGTTTAGATTACAGGGAAATCCACATCTGCAAGAAAGAAAGGTGTGCTAGGTATTTGGGAGAGCTCTTTCTGCCTCAGGTATCATTGCTTTGTTCATTCTTCAGCAACTTAAATTGTTAATGTGCTTATAATACTTGCGTTCATGTTTTCTACTGTATAAATACTGTGCTTCAGAACTGCTTGTGGGCTGTCTATATGGGCCAGGAAGAATTGCTTTTTTCCTTTGAATGGATTCCTTGACAACTGGAGATTATTTTTCCCCCCAAAACGTCCCCTGAAGCACTGGACATTGGCCACAGTTGGGGTGTAATGTTCCTCCTAATGGTACGGAAAAACCTTTGAGGTGTCTTACAGGAGTCTCTTCCCTGCCCTGATGGATAAACTGATTACCATATTTGGAATCAAGAAGGAATATTACCCCTTGTCCCCCAGGACTAAATACAGAGAGTCAAAAACCCCAAGGCTGAATTGATTCAGTCTTTGCAGGTTAGTCTAAGATGCAGAGTTTGAATCGTTGAGCAAATAAGCACACATTCACTTTTGATTCAGAAAATGCAGTCATATGTCTACAGTGACCCAAGCCAGAAACTGGGGGGGGGGGGGTGCTAGAACATGCCTTCCACACTCCAAGGCTTTTTCCTGCTCCTGCTGGAGTGGAGGGGTATGGCCAGGCCTCAGCGTGTGCTCTTCCTGGATGGGAGTAGGGAAGGTAGTAACCAGGGCTGTCATGGGGGCGGGGTGGTGGTGAGGGAATTGGGGTGACTGCCCCAGGCCCTGCACTTTGTGGGGCCCTGCAGAGCCAGGTCAGCTTTGCATCTGGCAGCTCACCAACCCTCTCCCTCCCCACTGCTACCACCGTGTCTTGAGCCTTGCACTGGCTGATTTGCCCTGGGCCCCACACCCTGCCACAGTCATCTTTGGGTAGTAGCACTGAATTCATAAAAACTTAAACAGGAATTATTCTTTGTCTAAAAAACTATAAACTGAACTTTATAAACACAGCCTGGGAGATGTGTTTGTTTCCTCTTCCTGCTGCCTCTGAGGTCTCTGGGATTTGCAGTCCAGCATCAGAGCAGCAGAACTCCACAGCATTCCTCATCACTTCCTCTTCCTGCTTCCAGGCACCTCTGGGATTTGTAGTCCACAGCTGAGCCAGTGCTAAGTACTCTGTACTAACTCTTCTGAGTACTTTGTACTCAGCACTTTCATCTGTACTCTGGAGAAAGTGAATTTAACCCTCCTCCCTGGCCCCAGACTCCAGCCGGGGTTTGCCTTGGGGCAGCAGTGAGCCGGGCCTCGCTGCTCCAGCTAGGGAGCAGAGGGGTGGCAGCAGCCCTGCTCTCTGGAGCATACAGTACAGCCCAGCTCAGGGAAAGCATGGTGGGATGCTAGCAGATTCTGATTTAACTTGAACCAGGAAGGGGTCTGGGACAGAAGTTTCATAAACTGGTTTGACCTAAATCAGTTAAGTCAATTAAGTCTGATACTTTCAACCAGGCTTATCATAAACCAGTTTCAGTCAGAGACTCCAGGCAGAGCCAATGCCAACTAGCAGTAAGCTTGTAGAGCTTGCAACACATGCAGAGTTCACAGCAGGAGCTGCACTATGTGAGCTGTGATTGCTCACTACACATCCAGTACACAGCCAAAAAGAAGTGCTGCTGCGCTACTCCTGGATCCACCTCTGTGCATGGTCTTCTGACAAGCATCCGGTCCAGGTCTCTGATATCAGGCCTTTAGTTATAAATATTTTTGTATGGGGACTTGCGCTTTTCTCTGTCTAGGTTTAAAGCTAAAGTCCTGTTCCACGTAGTGTGATCACCTAAGCGAGTCTGACTTCTAAGACTGAAGTCTGACTCTTTTTCTCTTTTGGATGGTATCATTCATTGGTGACCACACCATTTTCATGAAACAGAGCATAATTATTTATTTTAGGATAGAAGCATAACAGAGAAAATAAATAGTTTATGCACGTGCTAAGCTTACCACATACTGCGTACTATCCAATGGGGCCCTGTCAGGTACATGATCCAAGTCTGCCAGCTTTTTGTTCCAGAGTGAACAATTGTATTATAACTGTGTCATGTCACTTCTGGGTTAAATGAGAGCAATGTCTTCCTGATTTAAGGCTAGTCATTTCTATCATTTTCATTTCATTGTTTGAGCACCTTTAACAGTTCAAACCATGGTACAGTAAAAGCTCTGTTATCTGGCATCCCCTGGAAATGGGGGATGTCAGATAATAAAATATGCCGGTTAATTGAGCAGCCCCAGCCAGTACTTCTCACACTACGTCTGCGGCATCCCTCCACTCCTCAAGGAGGCCAGTCCCGCACAGCCTGTTATGCCCCTGCGCCATGGGGGCTTGGCAATGCAGGCTGCTTTGCCCTGAGTCATGGGGGCTTGGAGAAACTGGAAGTGCCATGGTGGGTACTTCCATTTCACTTTATCTTACAAGCTGGCATGCCTCACTAACTGGCATGCCAGCTTGTAAGATGCTGGATAGCAGAACTTTTACTGTATGAAGTTTCCACCAGAGGATGGGGGCTTTCTCCAGGTGGTTTACCTGAACCAGGGATTCACATTAATTGCCCCCTAGTGATTTTACATGCCTGCAGGACACACTTATAATTTCCATGAGTTGACATAGAGGCACCTTTATTTCATGTACCCATAGTCCTTGCCACATCTCAGTGCTTCCATGCTGCCACTGTCTAGTGTGTTATGAAAGCATTGATTTCTGGATGGATTTTTTTCTGATATTTTTCTAATATTCATCTAAGACAGGGGTTCCTCTACTCCCTTTCAACGAACCATGTGGGAGGCTACCATTTGCACAAAAAGGGGAGTATGTCAAGAAGAGATCTCTGAAGCAACTATCTTTAGGGCTAGGGAAAGACATTCAGAAAGCCTGAGGCTAAATTGATTCAACCTTTGCAGGGTAGTCTAACCTGGCTAAGCTGAACTGGTTGGAAACTGGACATTCTCTCTGGACTGAGGAAATTCAGACACATGCCTGCAGTGGTTCAGGCTAGAACCCAGGGAGTGCTAGAGTATCCCTCCCTTCCCTTGCACAGAGTTGAGCTGAGGAGGGTGTGGCCAGGCCCCAGCAGGACTTTCTCATTGGGGAGGTCTGTCTGCACCATCCCAGGCTTTTCCCCACTGGCTGCTCAAGGGGTGGGAGAGTTGTCAGCCCCCAGTCCCTTGCTAGCAGTCTGAGGCAAGGAGCAGGGTGCTGTGCATTTCAGTCTCCCTCCCTGCTTGTCAGACTGTCTGCAGCAAACTGACAGGCGAGCAAGGTAGCCTGGAGCTAATAAGAATCTTTTATCACCTGATTAGCAAAACAATAGCCATTCCTTCAGACTCTTCTTAAACAGCTTATGGGGTGACCTGTTGATTAGCTCCAAAAGCCCTGTTCTGTCTACCTGCCTGTCCCAATGAAATTGGAGACACACATACACAGACACCTCTCGGCATCAGCTAGCACACCACGTACCTAGGGTCCATGGGGCGGGGGTCTGTGCTGTTGGAGATGGGAGGGAGGGAGGGGGTATTTTCTGCTTGAACACCAAAGTGGGTGGCAGGGTAGGGCAGGAGGAAGCCAGCAGACCCTGCTATGTGTGCAGCGTCTGCCAGAGCCTTATACAGCACTAGCTAGCATACCGCATGCTAGCTATGGTCCATGCTGTGGGAGAAGGGAGGAAGGGATCGATACTTAAGCAGCAAGTGGTAAGAGGGGAGGGAGAGAGGGGAAGGAGTATGGGACAGACATTGCATAAACTGGTTTGAGCCAAATCGGTTAAGTCTGATACTATATTCAATCAGGTTTATCTCAAACTGGTTTCAGCCTTTTCAAACTGGTTTATGTGCACTGAACATCTGTTCTGTTACAGGTTTAAACCAGTTTCTGATCACATTAGGTTTATGTGTAATGTCTATCCCTAGCCTAGGTGTGTCTGCTTTTTTACTACATACCAGAAGTTAGATATGAGTGTGTTGACTGATGCAGTTTTTTGTTTGATGAGTTAAAAGGGCTGTAATTCAGTATTCACATATATATAAAAAAGTAATCAAGAAGTATGTTTCCTCCTCCTTAATTCAACTCATTTATATTGCTATTTAGAGCCCATTAGTGTGTATTACTAGAATTACTCTCTGTAATGTTTTGTACATGTAAAATGGGTTTATGTAAAAATAACTCTCAGTAGTCCAGACTCCCACCTGCTTATTGCTTTCTATAGCTCTGATTTGTTCATTTTAGGCCAGTTGCAATCTTGGATACTCTGTGAACTATGGATATTAGCAGCAGTATCTGCGTATTTATTTTTCTTGATCTTATAATGTATGTATTTTTCTTCATTTGATAATTTTTCTTTATCTACCTGATTGTCACTCACCTGTATGATTAGAAGGGGACTTCAAATTTTACTCGATGATAAAATTCTTCATTAGTCTGTGTGTAACCATGAACATCCTTGCTTTTTTGTTTGGATGCAGCAGAGACCTCCTTCATATCTGTGATGAGTTAGAGTATTTAGTGAAAACAGTTGCTCATATTAAGTTTTTAAACAATGTGGTATCAGTTTCTATTTGAGAGGCAGCATGTCTGTTCATTGGAAAAACAGACAGGATGTCAGGATTCCTGTTTGCTTACTTGAAGTTTTCCTGCTGGTTATAATACAGGAGAAGAAACTTAAGAGCAATTTTCAACCTTGTATGTCCAGAAACACTGAAATCTTTATTTAGGTAATGAAATAAACACTGACTTCCAGAAATACTGAACACTAGGGGTGTGTGAAATGAGCCGTATTGTATTCAGATTTGGCCTGAATTGGGGGACAGTGATTCAGTTGGTTGATTAGGATCACGGTTTTGATTCAGTTCAGCTGAATCTGAAGTTTCGATGCTGATTCAGAGAACCAGCGATCTAGCCATAGACACAGCTTTAAATATTCTTGAATGCTGTGATGGTGGGGTGGATGGAGCATCT
>NW_017728886.1:194903752-194908504 GCF_001723895.1 Crocodylus porosus | reverse complement strand
CTTATTCTTTTTTCAGTACAAGTATAGTATTATACTGTAGAGCTGTAGTTCTAGCAGCAGCAGCAATGACTGAGCACCAGAGGAGCGGCCTAGCAAATGTCTCCCAGACAAGCGGCACACTGCTGCTCTGGCCATGTATCTGGAAGTGAAGAGTGGGGGGGGCCTTGTGCCTTTGGATCTGCCCCGAGCACAGCCCACCCAGATCTGGGAGTCTCACATCCCTCCCCCACTCCATGCCCTCATGGACAAGCTGCAGGAGCCACTGGACAGGCTATGGCTTCTCCTGTGGCGGCCTGGCTCAGCCCCAGAGCTGCCTGCCTCACCCCGGTGGGGGCAGCCAGGGGGCAGGCAGATGAGCCGTGGCTTCTCCTGTGGTTGCTCGGCGCAGCCCTGGCACTGCCTGCTTCGGGGGAGCAGCCGGACAAGGTGCGTCTTCTGCCACCCATAGTTCTCACTCCCAGTGCCCAGTACAGCCCCACTGCCTGTTTCAGCCCCAGCCCTTGTCCTCCCACAGGGCCCTTGATCTGCCCCTCCCCCCCAGCTTTGTCCTTTCCCCTCTGCGACCACCTGGCCTTGAACAGCTGGTCGCTTGCGGCCTTGGCCTGGACAGTCGGCACTGGATGTCCCAAGGTTTCTTGTAAACGGAGAGTCAGATGCTTATCACCTAGGTGGCCACCCCCAGACTCATCTGCCACAACTTTGAATGTAATTTCAGTCTGCGGGCAAACACCAGGGGTTCCCCTGCGGTGGGTTGTCCACCAGGCGGCTGCCTGTGGGGTCCACCTCCCCTACATCCCAGCCTCATGCCAACCTCAGGCGGGTCATGGGATTTGATTAGACGCTTCCCTGATGCTGTTGTGTTCTTAGCCCTGACGTCCTCTAGGACCTGTTGTATCCCAAGCACTTTTTCATGGGGTGGCTCAGTTGATCTGTTATCTGGCCTGCACTGGTCTTCCCCTTGACCTAAGCTGCCTCAGTCTGTCTCATTTCCTACCCTAGCTCTTCTGCTAGGCCACGGAGGTACCTCCTGGTCACTCTCACTATAAATCTCTGCATCGTTGTCCCTGCTAGCCAGTACCCCATTCCCAGTACCTGGGACTTCTAGGGGAGATGACCTGTCATTTAGCCAAGGAAGGCCACAACATCTCTTGGGCTGTCATTCCCCTCACGCCGCCAAATGTGGTTTGCGGAATTGTTCTCCTCCAGCGTCATCCGAGGCGTTCCACTTCCAGCATCCCGCAGTCCTTTTGGGTCTAATAAGCCGCTGGCTCTCCCTCCTCCTGCACACGCCAGTTGTCATTGTTACAGAGAGCCTCTGCTGGCTCTCTCTCCTTCAGTGCCCATCTGCCGTCCTTAGTGCTGAGAGTCTCCGCTGACTCTCTCTCTCCCTCTCTCCTTCCTCAGCCTTCACCGGTGGTCCTTTTTATTTCTGCTGGCCAGTGATTGCCGATGACATCACTGCCCGGCTTCAGCTGAATAAAGGCACGGGTTACAACCTGCGCGGGATCCCTCATTTGCTCCAGCTGCGCCGCGGGTCCTGCTCCAAGTAAGCATTTTTCTTGCGTTGTTTTTTCTTCTTTCTTGCATAGTCCCCACCTTAGGGGTCTCCTGTGTGCAGTTTGGGGCTCTTTCAGCTGATCGCCTCCCATGACACCCTCCCCTTCCACCAACAGACCTGCATCCTGCATTCAGTGTCGTAAAGTTGAAACCGTGTTGGAACTTCAAAACCCAGGTGTCAGTTTACAAACATTGTAACTGTGGATCATCAGAACTCGAACCGTTGCAAGTCGAGAACTGCCTATATATAGAAAAAACATTTAAAGTTGTGTCCATGTCCAAATAATTGAATCTCTGTGAATCAATTTGGAGGGTTCCGATTTGATTCAGAGAGATTAAAGGGTCTCCTGATTCGATTTGGATACAGAGATTCAGGCCAAATCTCCGCCAAATTAAATCGGTAACCAAAGCTTTGCACAGCCCTACTGAGCCCTCCCAGCTCCCACTGAAGCTGATGACAGCTAAATGTAGTCAATACTCCTGAAATCTTGTTGCTCATGTACTTAATAAAATACTTTTAATATATTGCAACTCAACTTGCTAATGCATGAAACGGGAAAAATATTTTCTACTAAACATCATGAAAATTTACAAATTTAAAAATTCTTAACTACATTTTTGAATGAAAGTAAGTTAATAAATGCATTCTAAATTGAATTGAGTGGGTACAGAATTGGGCCCCATACCAAAAGTGTTGCATTTATCTTTTACCTCATCTAGTGCTGCTCTTTCTTATGCATAGTATTGTTTACTTAATGAAATAGCTGTTGTTCTTTGTGTATGTGAGTCTGCAAGTCAAAAGGGGATACATATGTTTATAAGGAAGAAAGTGTTATTTGATATGTAGTTACAAGAATATAAGCACTTTCACAACCCTTGTGTAAGTCTTCTGGTGAGATTTGTGCAACAGGTTGGGGAACTGGAACTTAGATGTGCAGCAAAAGTGAGGCCTTACAGAAGTATAATTATTCCACTTGCACTAAGTGTTTCAACTGCCCTTCTGAAAGCAGTTTTTTCTTTGGGCATGCAATTTCGTGCATCATTGCCCATAACTGTGCACTTAAAAAACAGTATCTGGAAATCTAGCCCAGCCTCCCTTACCCAGTATTGTTTTTATAATTTCTAGGGAAAATATTCAGATGTTTCCACACAGCTTGATGAAACAATTCATAATATTGAAAATTTCCAAAATAGAATTTTGGAATTAAATGGTTTATGGGACTTGAAGCAAAGACAGATGGAAACTACAGAGAAATCTCTTACAGAGTTAAGGTAAGAGATTCCAAAGAAGTTTTTAAGGTAGTTTGTATGTTGTTATGTTTATGTGCTATTGCCTTTTATATAATGCAGTTTTCATCATTAACTTGAAAGGTTTTTTTTATTATTATTATTTGTAGTTTTACACATTTTTAGAAGTCAGTCATGATAAATTGTTAGCTTAGTAAGTGGTATTTCAGGCATCAGAATTACTTTCCAAAATCTAATATCCATGGTCAGTTGCATCTTTAATTAATGAAGGATTCCTTGCATTCTGCTTTTTCTCTGTTTTAAAAAATGTGGACCTATACTTACTGTGACTGATGAGTCCTGAAAATAGTCTCAGAAGGCTCTATCAAACTGAAAAGGCATGCTGCCTTTTAGGCCACGCAAGCCTTGGAGGGCCATATATGCTGATTGCACAGCAGGCTCACCCTTCAAGGATAAAGGTGAGCTTGCTGTGCAATGTCAAAGAAAAGCAGCTGGTGTTTGAATAGTACAGGATGGGCAAGCCCTAAAAAAAAGATTTTCTTGCTTTTGCACACTACAGCTCCCTTTCTGCAGTCATGTTTACTTTCTTATTTTCAGTGCAACCCCAGTAGTAGTTCTCTATGTTTTTAGACTTGAGGCATCCTTTAGAAAATGCCAGTACTTAGTTTTTTGCTGTTTTTTTGAGAATGGAAAAATAATTAAATAATATTTCTATTGGAAATAATTCAGAACACAGTACGTCAGAATGCTTTTAACATGATGGATTCTTCCTATTTCAAATCTCTGGCTGTATCCAGACAAGTGCAGCTGTGCAGTATGTGGCACTGCAAACACGTCTGTAGCATCACATACCACATGTTCAGATGTTGTCCATGCTGCAAGGGAGCACTGCCCATGTGAGTGCTGCTCCACCTTTTTTCCCCACAGGTTTTTTGACTCCTGGATATTCAGGGGTCAAAAAACCTGCAGAAAAAAAAAGCAGACCAGTGCACGCATAGGCAGTGTGCGCTGCTCAAAAGTGGAGACAGGCCACCCTGAGCCATGCTGTGGCTGCTGGCCAGGCTCCATGCTGCAGAATCTCCACTGCTGCAGCCCTAGGAGGCTCCCAGGGCCCTAGGTAAGGCTACTGGGGCCAGCACTATGCTGGTCCTAGCCTCCTCTACCCCATCCAGGGTAACTTGCCAGTTGCCAAAGCACGCGTGGCATGGGCATTCCCTGGGGACAAATAGTGGTGGCACTTTGCACTGCTGCTGCTGCTTGTCCCCGAGGAACCAACCATCCATGCTTGTGTGGACACAGCCTCTGGGTTTATTTTGTGAATCGTGTTTGCACAACTAACACTGCTAACATTGTGTGGCACCACACCACACTCTTGAAAGGATTTCAAAGCATCCCAGGGTGCCACAGCACCTTAGTTGTACCTGTAGCACAGTGATTCTCAACTGTTATAATGGAAAAGTAGTTTTCTACAGTTATTTAAACTAAACTGCCTAAAACTGTTGTGTGGTCTCAACTTTTGATTTAAGGACAGTGATTCAAATGAATCCAGCATTCAGGCCTCTGGACAAATGGTTTCAAAGAACACAAGAGAATCAGCATGTTTATTCAGACCCCTCTTTTGCTTCCAAGGGCCTTGCACCTAATAGTTGTTAACATCTGTTCAATTGATGTCAGTGGGTTTTAAATATATCCTTATTCCATTGTTCTGGTCAGGAAACAAAATAATAACTGAAAGTTTCAGTGTAGCTTATAGGGTTTGTTTTGGTCTCTATCAGTATAACTCCCTGAATCTAAATACTTCTCAAATTCAGCACATTCTCCGAGGAGTGATTTCTCAGCAAATTCTGTCACTTACATTCTTGAAACAGAATGTCATATTTGCAATTCTAGAAAGGAAACTGCATATTTCTTGAGTTCCTTCTTCCAAAGGATCATATTTGTGACTCA
>NW_017728886.1:194886692-194903548 GCF_001723895.1 Crocodylus porosus | reverse complement strand
TATCTATCACATATATATATATAATATAAAGAAAAAAAGCAGGGTAAAAAAGGAGAGCAAGTTTCTTTTTCATTAGTTGCTACTTCCTATTAGTGAGGATCACTGGTGACAGTATACAGAAGCAAGGATCTTTTTTGTCTTAACTTCTGTACATTTGTTAATGCTTTTTATAATTTAACCAATATGCTGACTTTCCATCAAATTACCATAAAGAAAATTACAATTTGAGCCATTTTTTATTATTTTCTGGGTAATGTGAATAGTTAAATGTTAAACACATTCTTCTATTTGGATTGAAGCTTCTACTTTTGGGGCAGGAGGTGCTTGTTATAGTTTCAGTAATAGTAGTATTTGGAAAAAATACTACTAATGTGTTGTGGGGTAGGTTTGCCACAGGTCCCCAGCACTTCTTTCAGCTGCCTCTGTCTGTGAAGAGACTGTTCCATTCAACTGTAAGTGAAGATCTGAAAAATTAAGGAAGGCAGCAGGAAATAATCTTTTCTGTTTGAATCTGTTTCAGTCTCTTAGTTAAGGGATCAAAATTCAAGTACTTCACCTGTTTTCAGCATGTTTATCAGCAGAATAATGACATATGAGTTTCTGTTCCCATGAAGAAAACTTGGACGCTGCTGGGAAAGAGAGGCAATGGGCTTTTTTTTTTTTATCCAGATGCTGATTTTTTTTTTTCTGGCTTGATGGAGGAACTGCCTTTGTGTGTAGTTGTTTCTTTATTATCACTTCCTCAGATTTCCATCTAAATAATAGTATGTCATTCATTTTTTAAAGCTCCAAACAAGTAGTAAAAGCCTAAACAAACTGCAAGAATGAACTAGAAATGTTGACTTAAATGTTACCAAAACAACATTATACCTAGCTGAATATTTTCCCAGAATCTCAGTACAACTGAAAAACCAAGGAAGGACACCATAGAAGTTCTACTTGAAATCCAGCAAAGACAACCTAATAAAGATCATCAGCTGATATGGAAAACTTTTATTGCCTTTAATTCATACTGAAGGGGCAAGAAAACCTCCCAAAAATGCAGTGTACCAGGAACTAGTATTTCCAATAAAGAAGATACCATATTCTTTCTCCCTCAGTCTTATTGAGACGTAGAGGACAAGAAGAAGATAAATGTTCTGCCCCATACAGCTAAGACATCTTGTTTATGGCTCCTGAGCTATGAGTTTGACACCTGTTGTAGACTTGTGCTGAGGGTTGCTTCTAGTCATTCATGTTTAAATGTGCACCTTGTCTTTCCAGTGGGGGATTCAAAACCAGCTAGATGTTGTGCCAGCCACATAATTCCCTTGGGTACTATTGGCTAGCATGTTGTAATTATGCTAGCCCAAAGGGTCATTTGCCTTAGGATGGACCCTCACATCTTTTCTTGAAATCATGGAAAACTGATTTCTGGGCTATTAAAGGTAGGGAGAACATACACATTCAATTGTACTCCAGTCTTTTTCTCTTTTTGCTGCACTCAGAGCCCATATAATGGGCCTAGGGGTGAGCGTGTGTGTGTGTGTGTGTGTATAGAGGGGTAAGAATAGGAACAAAAGGATACAAGGTAAGATGTGAAAGGTTAAGGAGATGAGGCAAAAGGGTATATAAGTATTAGAGAGATTGTCCTCCAGAGATTGATAGTGAAGTGAAGGTTTATGAATAATAACATTTCTCTGCTATCAGCAAATAACTCTTAAACCCCACTGGAAAAGCATGTGTTTTATTTGCCTTGGTTGGTTAGTTTCAGGGGTGGGCAATTATTTTGGCTATAGGGTCATTTAATGAGTTCTGATGAGCTGTCTAGGGCTGTGATGGTAGCCCCACCCCTTAACAGGAGTCCCACCTCCGGTTGCCATCTTGAGACTGGAAGTCCCTCCTGTTATCCCCAGAAGTACTCCTTTTGGGACAGGGGTTTGCTATCTTGGAACTGGAAAAAACCAAAATTATATACTAAGAATCAAACATCTACTATAACATATTTTAATTTTATTCAAAAAAAATTTGTCCTGATTTGTGTTTGCATAGTGTGTATAGAGACTATTGCATAATAGCTCAAAATTAAGCCTTACTGTTGTATATTGTGGCGGTGTGGGGGGCATGGGTGTGTGTGTGTATGTGTGTGTGGGGTGTGGAGAAGGGTGTGGATGTGTATGGGGTTTCTCAGGGGCTGTAGGGGTGTGGCTGGGGAGCTGTGTGTTTGGAGTGTGTATTGAGGGGTTTGTGTGCATGTGTATGGTGAGGTGTGCATGTGGGGGCTCCCTACAAATGCCTGCCTCACACATGCCCCCCACAATGTGCATAGCTCCTGCTGCCAGTGGCAGCAGCAGGTGGTAGGTCCTCAGGGCACTCATGACCTGTGGCAGGTTTAGGCCCCCGACAGCATGCAGTCCCAGTGAGCCCCAGGACTGTGTGTGTCTGAGCTGCTGGCTCCATTGCACAGGGCTCACATGCAGTGCCCTGGTTCTCTGCCAGAGCCCTGTGTGATGAATCTAGCTGTGCTGGTCATGGGGCTTAGCCAGGGAGGCAGGGAGAGGGGTGAGGCTGGCCTGGCTCTATAGTGCAGAGCTCCCCACCATTCTCCATGACCTGCACGTGGCGGTGAGTGGGGCTGGGGTGCCGGTTCCATTGCACAGTGCTCCCTCTGGTGGCATACAGCTCAGGTGGAGAACCGAGGGAGCCCTGCACGATGGAGCCAGGCAGACTCCACCCCCTACTGGCCCTGGCTCTGTGCTCCTGCTGGCCCACCCTGGGCCCCTGGCAGTCCTGGGGCACCAGCACAGGCCCTGTGCTCCCACCCACCACAGTTTTCCTTCTGCCCATCTGCTCTCTGCCGCTTTTTCCTCCCTTGCCTACTGTTTGCTGCTTTTCCCTCCACTTCCTGCTTGCTGCCACTTCTCCCTCCCCCTGCTGCCACCACTGCTGCTTCCCTTTCCCCCACCCACCTCTACTTCCCCCCACCCGCTGCCACCATCCTTCCTCCACCTGCCGTTGCCACTTCCCCATCCTGTGTGTGGGACCATAGTGTTTGCTGCTTCTGCAGAAGTGAGTGGGGCTTAGCCTCATGAGAGCACAGCAGGGGCAGTCTGGGCCCGGGCTGGATACAGTGACTTGATAAGCACCCGCCTGCGGGCTGGATGAAATTGCCTGGCAGACCATATCCAGCCCGCAGGCCATATTTTTCCCACCCCGGTCTACATAGAAGATAATAGCTTAACACAGTTAACTTTTACTCTTACCTCATATAGTAGAGGTATGTATGATGGACCTAGTTTCCAATCCTGTTCATAGCTCAGATAGAGTAAGTATGGTATTAAATGATGGAACATTTATTTTTTAAGTTTCTTTTTTTTCAAATAGAAAATTTTATATAAAGATGAGGTAAAAAGCTTGATTCTTCAGTAAAATTTTCAAAGTTAGGAAATGCCAGAAAAAAGTTGCCTGTGAAATGTTTATTTGACATTGTACATCTTTGTTGTCATGTTAGTCTTTCATTAAATGATCAACTACTGTATTTTCCATAGGATCTCTGGTATACTATTAGAATTTTACAGAATTTTTTTTAAAAAATGTTCTATTTTTCAATATCCTTCTATCTAAATGAGGGTCCCTTAGTAACACAAATGTGTGTATACAGACTTTTGAGAGAAAGATAAATTATAACAGCTATATTTCGGAAACCTCTAAAATTGCCTGTGGTAGCTTTCATGTTACTCTGAAAGATACGATTTTACGAGATCATGTCAAGGGATTGATCCAGGGTCAAAACCGGTATTTCATGACATTAGCAGAGTTTATAGTTATGTAAATCTTTTTTTTTTAAACTCTGATAAGTCATGTGACATAGGATCTTCAACCTATCTCACATCCAGGGTTTATTACCAACTGTTCTGCCTCTCAGACCAATATATTTGGAGGAGTGTGGGGAAACTCAGTCTTTCTCATGGAAAATTATTTTTAAAATAGTAGTTGTTTTGCAAGTTACTAAGGGCTGGGGACAGAAATTACACATAAACTGGCAAAAGTAATCGGAAACTGGTTTAAATTTATAATGCAACAGAAGTTCAGTGCACATAAATTGCTTTCAAAATGGTTGAAACCAGTTTAAGATAAACCTGGATGGGATGTAGTACCAGACTTAACTGATTTAAATTAAATCAGTTTATTGAACTTCTGTCCCAGATCCCCTCCAAATTCAAGTTAGCTCAGTTCCCCAGCTTCCCAGGATGCTTTGCACCTCCCCTGCAAGTCCCTCCTCACAGGTCTTGCAAGTCCCTCCTCACAGGTCTTGGCCCAAACTGCCTGCACCAGCTAAACAGGGAGGCATGGTTTAGTACTCCCCTCCCCCCCGCCTTCTGGTAAGAGCCACTGCAGGCATGTGGCTACATTTCTGGAATCAGAAATGAATGTGTGTTTACTTGCTTCTCAGTTTAAGCTGTGCATCTCAGCCTGCAAAGACTGAATTGATTCAGCCTTGGGCTTTTTATCTTTCTGTACTTGGCTTAAGAGTGTTACAAGTTAGTAGTCCTGTTGGAGATGCATTAATGGACAAAGTGGAGGTGACTGGATCTAAAGATGTGATGGTAGATCTGTCATATGGCTCAAAATTTTTCAAAAGGGCAATTAGAGTGTGTGAGATTAGTTTTTCTTTTCTATTTATCTGTGATAACATTAAACTATGAGGTGTTCCATAAAAATCAGAAACATATTTTAAATTTTTATTGAGAATATTTTTCTGTTCTTTTTAAAGGGAAAATTTAAATGTTGTAAAGTTTAAGCAGCAGACTGCTCAGATGATAACTGATCATCTCCAAGATGAACTGGAAAAATATGAAAAGAGAATAAAGTATGAGGAGAAAATATATGGAGAATTACTGTGGATTAGACAAAAAGATCTGGAAGATTTGAGGGTAGGTACCATTAGAGCTAGTATTTTTACATGAAAATAAAACTATTACATCTAATTTGAGTAGTTACTGACATTATAAGCACTTCAAGTACTAAATTTTTACCAAATGTCTAATATGCAATCTTGTCAGAATTGAAGCAACACTGCCATTGAAATCCATTGGTATTTTTCTGTATTAGTACTTGTAGGATTGGTCCTGATCTTATTTTTAATTAATAAAGTAACATTCTTTACCATATTAATATTAATTTAACATTGCAGCTTTAGGGTGGTTTTGCTTTTTGTATTTGTTTGTTTGTATGTTTGTTTGTTTTTTACTTATGTTTAATGGGTTAAAGGAGAGTAAAATGGAAAGCCTGACTTTTTACTTGTGGAAACTATAGCCTTCTTCAGGAGGCAATGAAAGAAATCTGGCATCTATCTAACGTGATGAAATTTCTTGTCAATTGACAGGAAGCGGCTATTCTGTAATACAGTATTATTTTCTGTATGGTGTTTGACTGGAGCTCTAATATTACAATTGAAACCAAGCAGTTGGAAGTTGAGTTTGTGGAAATTTAATTACAGAATCAGAGCTTTGTAGAATAGATATACAGAAAGGATAGGGGCTCTGGGTATAAAACGCTTCAGAAAGATCAGATGTCATGAAATCTCATAAACTGATTACTGAATTGTTCTCGCACATTAATTTTTCTTTTTAAGAAAATGGATAATTGCTTAATTTTTGCTTTTATCTACATTAACCATGTTACATTTTTATTTGTTGTATTTTCTTTTAAATTAGCACTATTAAAAGTACATATATGGTCAATGGTAGTGTAAGAGTGATGTTGTAGGTGTGATGGTTCAGAAATAATATGAGAAACAAGGATTTCTTAGGGTGATATCTTTTTTTGGACTAACTGTATAGTTGGAATAGAGTTAGATAAGCCTTCAGATGCAAGAAGTTCTTCACATGAGAATGTCTTGCATCTGAAGGCTTATCTAACTCTATTCGAACTATGCAACTAGCCCAACTATGAAAGTACTTTGCATATCCCAACGATGCATACTTAGTATATATACTTTGCATATCCCAACTATGCATACTTAGTACAGGGGTGGGCAAAATACGGCCCACAGGCTGGATCCGGCCCACAAGGCCATACTATCTGGCCTGTGGAGCCCCTATAAAAAATCGTAGAAAATTAGTATTTCTCTGCCTTTGATTCCTGTCAAAAATGACAGGAACCAAGGGAAGTAAAACCCAGGGGAAGCCCAGCGTGCTCCAACAACAGCGGGGCCTGCCTGGCCCTGCCCCCCAGCCAGAAGCCCCAGCCATGGTTTCTGGGCTGGGAGTACGTGGCTGCCCCAGCATGGGAAGCTCAGGTAAGGACAGGGGGAGAGGTACCGAGTAGGGAGCAGGGGAGGGGCCGCTTTTCCCCATGCTCAGCACCAGCTTCTTCCCTGCTGGTGAGCAGGGGGTCAGGGCTGTGCGCTGTCCCCCGCCTGTACTATGGGGCTGGAGGGCACTGGGTGTGAGCAGGCGGGGAGCCAGTGGGAGCACAGGGCCCACACTGGTGTCTCGGGGCCAGTGCTGGTGGGGCCCAGAGCAGGGTGGCAGGAGCTTAGGGTCCCAGCTGGCAGGGGATCTGTGGAGCCGGGCCAGCTCCCCACTCTCTGCTGGTGCAGCCCAGCTCGGCTCCACAGACCCCTGCCAGCCTGTGCCCCGCTCTGCTGCTGGCCCTGGGATATTGGTCCCAAGATATTGGGATGTTGGTCCCAAGATGGTGACTAGGTGGCGGGGCACCTGTCATGGGCAGGGCTACCCATGCGGCCCCCAACAGCCTGCCAAAACTGGGTAAGTGGCCCTCCACCCAAAATAATTGCCCACCCCTGACCTAGTAATTTAGCTATGAAAAATTAAGGAGGCATATGAAGATTACTTGATCTTTGAAAACTTAAGGTACTTGCCTTGAGACGATTACCTGTTATCTCTTGGGTCTCATATTTCCCTCTGCAGATTGATTGTTTTGAACTTGCACTGGTCTTGAGGGGTCTTGAGGGGGTGCCGCTGAATAGCCTGGTTGTTGCATGCCACCATCTGTCTTCTGCCCCCAAAAGATCTAATATAATTCCCCATGTCTGATTAACATGCACATCTTCCTTAGGAATCTTATACCCAACTTTCCCATGTGTGATCACACAGAACTCTGACCTTTTAAGTTCACAGTTCTCCTGATATAATGCAAGCAGGGTTGACAGATCCCCATCAAACCTATATTTGCAATTATTTCATGCCAACCATTTTTGTCGGGTTATAAGTGGTAATACAACCAACTTTCCTGCTAAATTCTGACTCAGATTCACCCTAATGCAAACCCTAATATTTTTTTCCCTTAAATGAATAATCAAGGCATTAGCCTGATACCATTCATTCATTGAGGAGTACAGAAACTACATCAGCTAGTCTCACAGCATGTGGTAACCCCCTCATTCTGCTGTTGTACTGTTTGGTGGACCCACAAATCCAAGTGCCTAAAATCCAGACATTCACCCTGTATTTTATAGCTCTTGAAAATAACAAGGATAAAAAGTTAGCTCATTTTCCATTTGCCCACACTAGTTTTCAGTGTAGGGTAAGCATATGCTATAGCAGGGATGTCAAACTTGCCATGTTCTCCAACCCCAGTCCTGCCTGCAGGGCTTCTTGTGAGCTGGATCCAGCATGGACCATGAGGAAGTGGTGGCAGTAGCAGCAGTGGTAACATATTCAGCTCCACCTCTGACTTAGAGCATGTGGAGGTGATAGCAGCAGCAGCTCTGACTCTGACCTGGCGCATGTGGCAGTGGCTCCAGCCTTCACTGTGTTACCCCATGTCAAAACTAGAGTTGCCACCACTTCATGTTCCGTGTTGTGGTGACAGCTCCAGCATGGGACATATGGGAAGGGCCAACAGTCAGGGAGGTAAGGCGGTGCCCAAGTGGCTGCAAGGCAACACGGGCTGTGTGCTTGCCCTCCTGCTGCCAATTGCCATGTTTATTGGGTCCCAAGGGCCCTACATTTTGTGGCAGACCATACCCTAATTTCCAGTGGCCCAGTGAGTCGGCTAGACTGGCACTGCAGCCATATGTTTGACATGCTTCTATAGGCTTCAAGAGTAATAATGCAGTTTTGGAAATGTCTGAGAATCAATAACAGTAGCAATCCAGAAGAAAGTAGTAGAATTGGAAGAATTGTCCCCCCAAAAAGGCTAATGTCTTCCTCAGTGCTGCAGGAGATTAAATCATTGGCTAAATAGCTATCGCTATTGGCTAAATAGCTATCATATGATAAAAGGCTTGGCTGTCTACAGTGTCAAAAATATTCTCCTGGATTTCACTACACATTCATGTTCACCTGGACATTCTCTTATTTCAGTTAAGGCTTGATAAGTCTATGCCTTGGCCAGTTCTTCATGTTCCAAGCACTATTTTACTAATTATAAAAACTATGAAAAACCATAACAAATGTTGTATAATAGTGCACTGCTTCTGTTGAGTAGGAGCATATCCTTGGCATTTCCTTATCTCAGACGAATGCAAGTACCCGGTTATGTTATATTTCTACCACACATGAGCCACACCTCCTGAAACTTATTAATAGTCTCCTAACAGATGAACAAATCTTGTGAGTCTGAGATAAAATGAGAAGTCTGGACATCACCTGACGTGGTGGGTCCTTCCAATTTGTGATGTGTTAAAAACCACATATACAAAGGGCATTCATAAAGTTTCTAGGCTGATAATGAAAGAAGCATTGTCTGTATTCAACCATTTACTTTTCAGTGCAATTCCCTGTGATATCAGTGCTCTTAACTCAGTGCTGTTGCAGCTTGTCTTTCTGTAGAAGTCCTTGTCCAGCATATCTAGAAGAAACTCACTGACTGCTGAAATCACTTCATTCTCACTTAAACTCTTTCCGGTTTGAGGAATGGACAGAAATGTGGGGGAGCCAAATTTGGTAAATAGCCTGGAAGGAGAAGCATTTCAAAATTATATTTGATTGCTGTGGTCACTGCAGCTTGGGATATGTGGGATCATACATTGTCTTTGACATGTTTTCCATGGTTCTTCTCCTTGATGGTTTCTGAGAAGTGCAGCAATTTGGTCTCACATAATACTCATTGGACAGTCTTGTCTCTTGAGGAGCAGTAAGTCATGATCACCACTTTGTTGTCCAAAAATCAAGGGCATGGCTTTACCAACTGATGCAACCTTCCCAATTTCCTTGTGAGTTGATACTGTGTGTTTCCATTGCATAATGTGCTGTTTGATCTTATGATCAAAGTGGTGAAGCCGTACCTCATCCTGAATCACAGTTCTGCTCATGAATTTTTCTGGGTTCTCTAAATTTCTCCAAATTTCCTTAGAACTGTCATGTCAGTGCTCAGCATTCTGGGTACATATCTTATTGACATGTTACTCATACCAAAATCTTCATTGAGGATGGTTTGTACCATGCTTGTGTCCTGCTGTCATTGATGTGCCTAGCTGTTGATCTTCCGTTACTCATTACCATCCTGGAGATGGCATCAACTTGTTCTGAGGTAGCAGTCTCTCTGAAGTAACTAGATCATGGGTTTCCTTCAGTAGTGTTTCTCTTTTGCTTTCAACTGCCCAGGTTTTCTGGGCTTTTTTACTATGGTATATGATGTAGTGTTATCCCCCAGTCCTATCATGATGTCCTTGTGGATTTCCTTTGGTTTCAGGCTTTTCTTTTGCAGGTATTTGATTATTGCTTTAATTTCATTTGTCTCTATTTTTCAAATGTTTGGTGGCTGATTTCCTTCACATACAAGTTCTGCATGGATAAATGGTGGTTAGCAGATAAACAGATCAAAATATTAGTATTTTGATCTGTGATATCTGTTTGAGCTCTAGCATATCATTAAATAGGTTAGTCTAGGTATCTTCTAAATGCCCCTCATATCTTGTCACCTGTACTCATGAATGGACCCAATACAACAATATGTTTTCTTAACGCTAACATGTATACGCTCCATGAAACTAACCCAATGAACTTCAAATGTCGTTGGGCAGTGGAGGAATTTTTTTTGCCTAACAATGACTAATGCTGAGGTTCATGAAAGGATGAGGTTGGCAGTGTATCTCAGCTGGCAAATGGTGCTAGATTGATTAAGCTATCCTGAAGTACTGTTAACCATACCAATATCACTGTAAGAAATTTGTTCAGCACTAAGAAAAATTTTAATATCACTTGGCATAACATACGTTGACATAAGATGGTAAAATCCAGTTCTGACAAAAATCCATCTGACAAAAACCATTAGAGTGGTTGGAACAAACCAATAACAAGGTTCTTAATATCTCCAATTTACTGGATAGCAGAGATTTTTGCAGAAAAACTTTCCACCCGTACTACTCCAGTGCACCCATTGGGCACCTGAGACCACCCCATTCTTATTGGACAGATTTTTTTCCTCTTTCTCTATACTAGACGTGGATGATATGCTTGCCTCTGGTTTTCTTACACGTTTATATTTGTATGAAGAATGAAAATATATTTCTTCCTAAACGCCTGAATGAATCTTGTACCTCACAGCTGCCTCTAAAAGCATAGCTGATTACCAGATAACTTGCTGCCCATGTAGGACACATCCAGATGAGCACGGTTGTGTGGTACGTGGCACTGCAAACATGTTTGCAGCACCACATACCGCACAGTCCAGTGTTCTCCACATTGCAAGGGCATGCTGCCTGAGTGTGCACTACACCAGATTTTTTTACCTCTGGATATCTGTGGGTGCAGGCTGTGAATGCTCTTCTGGTCTAGGTCTGTGTCTGTGCATGTGCCCTCCCCCCCACTGCAGCCAGGGGGTAGGAGGTGGTTTGAGGGGGGGCACCACATGCCCACCCCCTTGCAGCACACAGCCCCTGGCACTGGAAGCAGCAGCCCGCAGGCCATCAGGGCACTCTTGGTCTGCTGCAGGCAGAGCTCTGCAGAGACCCAGTGGTTGCACACAGTGAACAGAGCTGGCCCAGCCTGATCCACTAGTGTGCATCTTTGAACAGGACCAGGACAGCTCCTGCCACAACCTGGTGCTTGTGGCACTGTACACAGCAGCCGTGCATCATCAGGCTGGGCATGTGGAATGTCTGGCCCAGCCCAATGGCAGCTAGCTTCTGTGTGCAGTGCCAAGAGCACCAGGTCATGGCAGAAGTTGTCCCAGTCCTGTCCAAAGGTGTACGCCAGTGGGCCGCCTCCATTCGTTATGTGTAGCCACTGAGTCTCAGACAGTGCCACACTGCCATGGGACTGCCTGCAGTGAGCCGTGAGTGCCCCAGTGACCTGGCTGGCTGCTGTTACCAGCGCCAGGGGCTATGAGCCTCGGGGGGGTGGGGGGATGGCAGCCCCCCCTGCAAACTTCTCCACAACCCCCCCACCCCCCACACATACACCTATGAACCCCACACTCACAACCCCCCCCAGAAACCCCCTAGTCCCTCCCACCCCCACGTCCCTACTTATGAGGGACAGAGCCTGGGTCCAAGCCACTGCTGCCAGCCTTGCCCCACTTCTATTTGTTCCAGCATGGTGAGGCAGCATGCTGGAGCAGCAGGGGAATGCTGCAGACATATGGACACTCTGGCCAGGTGCTGGAGCATTGTCTTGGAGGACCCAGGCTCTGTTTGTCTCCAGGCACACCACTTTTTTGCAGCATGTTTTCTTTTCATACCAGGATTTCCTGGTATCAGATTTAGAGCCCATGCCGCAAATACACAGCATGGGGAACATTTTTTTCATTCATGGTATGCCTCCTGCAGTGTCTCAAACTGCTTTGAGGTACCACAACCGGCACGTGCTCACTCGTCTTGATGCAGCCTAAAGGATCAAAAAAGTCTAACCTGCAATGTATGCAAGGAGGCGTAGAGGATTTTGTGCTAACCATTGTTATCCAGATGGGCATGTATCTAGGCTATTGTTACCTCAGAGGCAGTGGATCTAGAACGAGACCTGGCAAGTCAGTTATAGCAGAGCGCTGACATGCCATGTCATAGCAGAAGAATGTGCTCCAAAGTGGTAAGATGCATAAATATTGCTGAAATAAGCAGCACAGCCAAAAAGTATATGTGCCTTTTGCTTTTCTGATGCACATACTGCTTAATGTGGCAAACTTAACTGCACAATGATCAAAATGTACTTGTCAGTCATATTTTATTCATAGCTGCTGTCATAGCATCTTTAAATTTTACTTCCCACAAATACAAAACAATGTGTTGTCCCAAAACGTCTGTTACACCTATAGTATATACATTGGCACAGAACTTAATATTTAACTAGATAAGGATTATTTTGCATTACACACTGTTGCACTGTCTATAAATGATATTTCCAATAAATATTCTTAAGGGTGATCCCCGATACTACATTCTTTTATCCCTAATGTAAATCTGCTTCAAATGGTTACTCCCTGTTGCTAAAATGATTAGTGTATGTTCAACTAAAGTATTTGCAAATAATATTTAAGATGAACCAAAGAATTTTGAATGACCTAAAGAACCAAAATTTAAATATAGCTTTCTATTTAAAGCTCCCTTTAAGCAAAGCCTGACTTTGTACTTCTGAAATGTTGATTTATGTACCTATCAAATAGACATAATTGCATATAAAGAATTGGATTTGTGATGATCTGAAAGAGAGCCTGTGGCCCACAGCATCCTGACATATCATGGCATTAGACGTATTGACATTTCTTTTTCTTCCAAAGAGTAGCAACAGGCATAACTGTCTATTTCTATAAATTAATATTAATTTAATTCTAAGCATCCTTCGTGCCCAATAATTGCTCAAGAAGATATTCTAGTAAATAATTTGAGTATTATATGGTACTATGGTGGTAATAATAAAAAAAACTCACTATATATTTTTGAAAACAAAATTCATTTACTTAAAACTGTTTAATCTATTATTGAATGGGAACATCCAAGATAAAAATATATTTGTTTGGACATGATTCCGTTAATAAGTGATGTTTTCTTTCTCTTAATCATTAAGTAAAATTTTTAAAGTGCAAAAAATACTGAATAGGAGCTGTGTGGGAACCCAAATTTGCATTGTGGGAAATTCTACAACTTCAGAAATGTGTTTCATTTTAGTTTTGAATGAAG
Organism: Crocodylus porosus; assembly: GCF_001723895.1. Classification (NCBI taxonomy): domain Eukaryota; kingdom Metazoa; phylum Chordata; order Crocodylia; family Crocodylidae; genus Crocodylus; species Crocodylus porosus. The sequence goes on along the minus strand of NW_017728886.1, from coordinate 194,890,485 downwards.
AAATTATGGTTCAAATAAAAATGCAATTGTGTGTAAATCAAAATGTTTTATTTTGATTTTGACTGATAGCAAATTATAATGTAAAAGAGATTTTGAAACCATTATTTAAAACAAGTAATCCAAATTCATTCTGAAAATAATTAATGGGTATTATGTACATATGGGGAGACTGTTTTCCTAAAATCAAAATCCATGCATTACTGTGGGAAGTTTTGGTTTTAATAAAATGACATGTTCCATTTGAGAAATGTTCCACCTGCAGTTTTTTACTTAGATCTCATACCAAGTCATGATACAGAGTTTCACTAGCTAGAGATGTTAATGAAAGAATTTACAAAATGACAGATTTCTGGAGTGGCAGTTATAGAAACATGATACCCTGATGATGGTACATATAATAAAAATACTTAAGGAGAAGGTGAATTAGACCAAATATGTTGATTAACAATATAAAAAAATACTAGCTTTCTTTTGTGATTTATTCTAAGTCTATTTAGGTCATTTTCTTTTTCTTGTAGCCATTGCTTTGAATGTTGCTATAGTTCTTATTTTCGTGACAGTCTTCAGCATATCTGTACCCAAAAAAATGTTAAGCAATAAAAGATGTGTTGTGGAATATGCAAAGCATTTCATTTTAAGATGTGGCAAAATGCAGAGGATTTTTTTTAAGCTGGAAAGAGCCACTGCTCCCTTTTAGGCTATTTTGTGTGTGTGCAGGGTAAGGGTAACAAATCGTCTGGCTATAAAATTGTCTTTAATTAGTTGACTCAGTGGCTTCCAACAGTGTGCTACACTGGTATGTGGGAGTCCCATGTTACAAGATAGACTTCTGAATCTTGCTCCCTTCTCCTGGATAGACTTAACATATTGTGAATGTGACTTACATGCTGTCCTGTGGGGAGTGCTGGTAGTATTACCCAAATAACAATCCCAGCGTCTGATTTTATTGACTTATAGGGAAGTTGCACACCTGCCCTCCTGAGGAAAATGTACAATTGTAGACTGGATATCATAATAACATTCTGAGTGAGAATGGAAGGAATATTGAAGGGGAATTTTTTTAAAGTTAGTTTTGTCTTTTTTGTTCTCAAAGAGGTGAGCATACATCAAAATACAGTAACCCTAACTTGTAAATGTAGATGGAAAAATATTGCGTATGGTGGCAGATAATGAAAGCTACATTGAAAGCTCAAAAATATTTTTATTATATCTCCCTTACTCATAACCTTTTAAAATAAGATGTTGGTCTTTGCACGAAGGTTTGGGATTCTGTCTTGGTTGTGTTTACTTGGTTGCGAGTGGGAGGGGAGTGGTGGGGAGACAGAGAGATTAAGGGGGAGGAGGGGAATTGTTTTTTTTTATTTTCTATTTGCTTTCTTTTCTTTTCTTTTTGAATTTGGAAGAAAGCGCCTCTTGCAGTTTTTGACCACGTCTAGACAAGCACTGATGTTTGTTTCCCCCAGGACTTGTGCCGCTGCTCCTTGTCCACTGGGAACACCTGTGCCATGCATGCTTTGGTGTGTGGCAGGTTACCCCAGGTGAGGTAGAGGTATCTGGGGCCAGCAACTATGCTGGCCCCAACAGCTTTACCTGGGGTCCTGAGGGCTTCCTGGGGCTGCAGCCACAGCAGAAAGGCTGGCCAGCAGCTGGAGCATGGCTCTAATTAGCCAGGTGCCAGTTTTGGTTGCATGCTACTGCCATGTGCGTCGCCCCACATTTTTTTGTTGGTGTGGGCAAGGTAGCTGTGTGGGGAATGCCTGAGCGTGTGGTGTGTGGCGCTGCAGGTTGTTCAGCATATGTGCATGTCTGTGCTTGTCTGGATGCAGCCTTTGAGTACTGATACATAACACAGGAGTAAAAAGGCACTTCCTACAGTTTACTGCCATACAGTGAATTGAAAACCCCATGGAACTTTGGAACTTGACATCTTAAATAATTCTGTTGCAAATTCCAATCGTGACTACAATTTAAAAAAAATCAGCAGCAAGAAAGAAAGTTATGAACATTTGAAAACTGTATCCTGGGCATGCACAGTGTATTTCACTAACTCTGAGAGTTTGCACTTCTGGAGATCTGGTCTAAATTTTTTTCCAGAATTGCACACATTTCAAAGTAATGTCAATGAGCACCAGGTGGTCGTTAGAATTTAAAGCAGCTTAAATGCCTGTGCTGCCTTATTTCCTTAAGATGAATTAAGATTTAGAGGCTTAAGTTCTTATACAGCCTTAAGTCTTTAAAGAACAGTGGAGTAAGTATTCTTAGCCTTTTTATTTTCCTTAAAGAATAAAAATAAAAACCAAAGAAACTGAATGATAAATGTAGTATTTTAATGCAGTTATATTTTAAAGAAATAAGAAAAGCAAAAGTTTATTATTATAGCCTTATTAATTTGGCTTTTTTCTAGTACATACACAATATTTTTGTTCTTTTTCTAGTACACAGTATTTTTGTTCTTTGCATTTTGGACTGAATATCTGCATTTGCAATGTTTGTTGTTATCTGTCTCGCGTGAAAAAACCTTAATGTACTATGTGGCCTATTTAACATAAATGTAGAAATCTTTACTTTTGCCTCATCTTATTCTGCCTTGTAAAATTTTAATTTTACTGATGCCTTAAGCCTATTTTGATAGCTAAGCTTTCTACCTTCTCTAGGGATAGAGCGCTTGGTTCCTGGCAGTCAGTAATCAGGTTGTGCTGGACCAAGTGCATCTCATATCAGTGCAACTGGGCCTCACCTTTCATTCTTTCATGAGTAACATCAGGATCAGAGCCAGCCTTTCTGAGTATGTTTAGTTATTCAGATACTGGAATTTGGCTGGTTATTGTGCAGTGGTGAAATAAAAAGAGGACACTGACCGCTGTGTATCCTATATTTGGTTTATGAGCTCATATAAGGACAGCCATAAGCTAATAGTTACTACTGCATCAGTATAGTATAGCAATTGTTGAAAAGTACTTCACTTATACAAAATCTAAGCTGAACTTTATGTGGGGTGGTAGCATAGGCACAGTTGGGGAGGTAAAATTCATCACCCACAACATAAACTATGGGCAGAACATGGTGTAAATTTTGGGTGTGTTACTGTATGGTAGAATAGTGACTACATATTCTCTATGCCCTTAGCTTAGGGCCAAGGTATAATTGCACAATTACTGACTTATTTTTGTGCAGTACTGTAGAGAACAGAATGTCCTCATTGTCTGTCAGCTCAGTGGTGGCATGTCCATGCTTAGCACTACTATAGGATTTTAGTGATTTTTGAGGTTCTCAAAATAGAGTTATTGCAGCATCATTGTGTTACGTCTTTATAATGTATATTGTGCATATCCTATTTTTGTTTTGTTTTTACAAAGACCGGAAGTGCATTCTGAATTGAGCATCAAAAATAAGTAAAATTACAGATAAAAGAATATAATGAGAGAAGAGTTGACTCAAACAACTGTACATGGAAGATATGGATATTTTGAATCTGTAGTTCCTCTCTGTCTTATTTTAACATTTTACATAAATTTTAAGCAATGTAGGTGAGGTTTCCTTCTTTACCGATCTATCTAAACCCTTCCCTATATTTTCCTTAGGCTGTTCCTTTACTCCTTCTTTAACTTTTGTGTTTTGACTGTGTGTAAAGGTCCTTAGGATTTTTTCCTATCTGTTAATTCTCAGACCTTTCCATTTTTATTTATCTTTCTCTTTCATTCTCTTTCTTAATATTTTTGGGTATGCTGTATTTTTTAAGGCAAGTGATTCATATTGTATAAGGGGATGAGGAAGGGTGAAGGAGTGTGGAGTA
>NW_017728886.1:194861692-194881692 GCF_001723895.1 Crocodylus porosus | reverse complement strand
GCAATATTTTAGCTATTTCATGCTTTTATTTTTAAAGACTGAAAACAGTCATATCAGCAATACAATGTGTATACTTACACGATATATTATTTAATAAATGCATTTAAAATAGCTTTCACTTTAGTATCTGGGCCACAGCCTGCATAAATTGAGAAAGTACCAAATTGTTATAAGAGAACCAAAATCTTCTCATATTCCCTTCTGTTTACAAGTTAACGTAAAAAGGGGTTGAATCTAGGTGATAATCATTGAGGAGCTCTTTTATAGTAAGGACTACATAAAGGGAGAAGATTTCCATAAAGTAATAAAAGCTCGATATAGCTGGGTCTGTACAGAGCTGGAACAAATCTCATAGTCAAAATATCTTAGATGAAAGAAGCCTTTCTTTCCAAACTGTGGTATGAATCCAACGTCACTGTCTTAAGTTGTTGTAATGAGGTGTGGAAAGAGGTAGTTTCTGAGATAAATGAGTCCTACCCCACTTAAGGTTGTAAAAATAAGAACCTGGACTAGAATGAATTGAATTGTCAGTCAGTCTAGCATGTAGCACTGGTGTGATGTGTTCCCATTGATCTGCCCTATATGGAATTTAGGCCAATTGATTCCGAACAACTTAGAGTTTCTGCATGTGACCCCAGGTCATTCTCTGACCACTTCATGCCATTTCAGCACAGCCAAGCACCCCTACATTAGATGGATTCAGCCTCTGACAGGAATCTCCAATGGAGGGGAATCCTAGGGTGGTGTAGAACAGTCAGAAACTTTGCTCCCACTTCTAGTGGCTAGGGGGTGGAGACAAGCACTTGTATAATGAAATAGGGATACATTCTCAGTAGGTAATGTAGCTTTTTGGGATCATTGGCAGTTTGGCAGCCCTTGAGGTATATACAGTGATTGTTCCAGTGCAGAGAAGCCTCAGGATTAGGATAGTGCAAAGGACACTTTTGCACACATACCCAAGCTGCAGTTAGTGATATACACCTGTAGCTAAGGACCTGAAATTTTGAGTAACTTCCTGGCTCAGTCCTGGAACTTACAGGCATTTATACATATGCTCCAGAAGTAAGGGGGGGGGGAGGAGGAGGAGTAACTAGAGTGGCTCCAAGAGCTGCTCTAATTAAAATGCCCAGAGTGTCCTGTGTATAGCATCTGCATGCTTCAAAATGTTGGCACTTTAGATAAAGCACCTCTGCCACCATTTTGAAGTGTGGGGATGCTGATACACGAGATACAGGAGGCTGCTGGAGTGTGGTAATTGCCACACTCCAACAGACTTGAGTTAATCGTGCTGGAATTACAGTGCATCAGAGCAGCTTCCTGGCTCGTCTATAGGCACCCTAAAATTGTAGCTCATCTAGGCTAAGTACAGAAAGTCAAAAAGCCCCAAACTGAATTGATTCAATCTTCATGGCTAGGGACAAACATTACACAGAAACCAGTTTAAATGACCAGAAACTGGTTTAAACCTGTAACAGAACAAAATGTTCAGTGCACATAAACCAGTTTGAAAATGGCTGAAACCAGTTTGAGATAAACCTGGTTGAATGTATTATTAAACTTAACTGATTTGGGTCAAACTGGTTTATGCAATGTCTGTCCCAGACCCTTTGCTGGTTTAAGCTAAACCAGACACCCCCAGCATCCCAGTGTGCTCTTTGAACTCGCCGGGGCTCTCTGCTGCACAGTAGAGCTGGCCTCTCCTCTGTGCTCGCTAGCTGCAGCTCTGGCAGAGACTTGCAGGTACAGTAGGGTCTGCTGACTTCCCTGTGCCCCCCTTCCCCACACCACTTGCTGCTTAAGCAGAGATCCCTTCCTCCTCTCTCCCACATCACAGACTGTAGCCAGCATGTGGTATGCTAGCTAATCCTGTGCAAGGCAAATAGGACAGTGTCCGCTTAGGGCTTTTTGGAGGTAATCAACAGCTCAGGTGGTAATGTCTCTGCATTCCTTCCTTTGGACAAGGTTCCTTGGGTAAATCTGATATCTTTTATTGGACCAACTAAATAGCTGGAAAAAAAATTCTTACCAAGCTTTTGGGTTTTAAAACCTTTTGTCAGCCTGAGGAAGCATCTGCAGTTGGTGCTCTTCCTGGATGGAATGAATAGTAAAGAAGCCAGAAGCTGGTATGCCTTTTCCTTTGGAAAAACTGTTTATGAAGAGCTTGTAATGAGCAAGGCTTTGTTTTCTGATGGGGTGTTAAATACTGATAACAGAACTGATAAATGCTCTGTTATCCGGGGGGGCAGGGGGAATTCCTCCCTAATCACAGTGTTCTGCCAGGCCCTCCACGCCCCCTCAACTCAGCCCTGTGCAAGGGAAGGGAGGGCTGCTCTAGTGCCCCCCAGCTTCTAGCCTGAACCACTGCAGGTATGTGCCTGCATTTCTGGAATGTCTGTCTGGTTACAAAATTGATTTAGCCTAGTCAGATTATACTAACCAGCAAAGATTGAATCAATTCAGGCTCACGCTTTTTGAACGTCTGTCCCTAGCCCACAGGTTAGTCTTAAACTGTGTAGTCTGAACCAATAAGCAAGTGAACAGAAATTCACTTTTGATTCCTGAATAGGAGCCACATGCCTGCTGTGGCTCAGGCCAGAAACTGGAGAGTGCTAGAGCACACCTCCCTGCTCAGATGTAACAGGCACCTTGGGACAAGGCTATCCTGGCTATCTTGTTGGGGGGTGGGGGACGCGGGGGAGGCACAAAGTATCCTGGGATGTGGGGGGACCATGAGTTAATGTGAATCTGGACAGGGTCTGGGACAGAAGTTTCACAAACAGATTAAACCTAAATCAGTTAAGTCTGATACTATATTCATCCAGGTTTATCTAAACCAGTTTCAGCCATTTTGAAAGCATTATGTGCACTGAATCTCTATTGTGTTTCAAATTTGAACCAGTTTTCGATCACTTAAGTTTCTTTGTAATTTCTGTTACTAGACCTAGTCATGAAGTGACATAAATAGAGGTCGTTGTGTTCAGGCCAGGTCAGCATCCAAGAGAAAACCATTCAGGTATTTGAGTTTGCCACTGGAACATAAACTTCTGTGACACTAATGTCTAAAAAAAAAAAGTATTTGGAGTGGTGTATGGCTTCCTACTGCAGAATTATTGTAAAGTTATAATTGAATATATAGGTATATATAGGTGTAGTAGATAAGCTGAAGGATAAGGCTAGGACTCAGTGGCCGCAACTACACAAGTGGTGGTTTAACAGAACCCTGCAATACTGTGCAGTACCGTCACTGCACATTTTTTTCTGACACTACTGCACAATAGCAATGAGCTATTGCATAGTACCTCATTACTACTGCGCTGTAGGGTCTCGTGTGGACATGCCCAGTGTGACTGAGACAAATTGGATGATGATTGGGCCAAAAAATGTCATGAGGGTTCAACAAGGCAAGTGCAAAGTCCTCTACAATCCTGTTCACCACTACAGGCCAGGAACCAACTGGCTAAGCAGCAGCTTTGCAGAAAATCACCTCAGGGTTACAGTGTACAATAAGCTGGATATGAGTCAAAGGTGTGCCCTTGTTGCCAGGAAGGCTAATGGCATACTAGGTTGCATCAGTAGGACCATTGCCGGCAGATTGAAGGAAGTAATTATACCCTTCTATTCTGCACTGGTGAGGCCACATCTGGAGTATTGCGTCCAGTTTTGGGACCTCCCCCTACAAAAAGGATGTGGGCAAATTGGAGAGAGTCCAGCAGAGGGAAACAAAAATGGTTCAGGGGTTGAGGCACATGACTTATGAGGAGAGACTGAGGGAACTGGTCTTATTTAGTCTGTGGAAGAGAAGACAGAGGGTGGATTTTATAGCAGCTTCCAGCTACCTAAGGGGTCATTCCAAAGAGGATGGAGCTAAATTGTTTTTAGTGGTGGCAGATGACAGAAGAAGGAGCATAGTTTCAAGTTACAGCAAGGGAAGTTTAGGTTGGATATTAGGAAAAAACTGTCCACTAGGAGGGTGGTGAAGCATTGGAACAGGTTACCCAGAGAGGTGGTAGAGTCTCCATCCTTGGAGGTTTTTAAGGCCTGTCTTGACATAGCACTGGCTGGAATGATCTAGTTAAAAATTTCATAAATTACAGAGTCAGAAGGGACCCAATGGATCATCGTGTCCAACCCTCTGTCCCTGGCAGGAAAGAGGACCAAGGTCAGACGACCCCAGCCAGCAGATTGTTAAGCCTCCTCTTGAAGACCTCCAAATTAGGTGATAGCATCACCTCTCTTGGAAGCTCATTCTAGACTCTGGCCACCCTTATTGTAAAAAATGTCTTCCTAATGTCTAACCTAAATCTACTCTCCACTAGTTTGCACCCATTATTCCTAGTTACTCTGCTTTGAGCAGGGGGTTGGACTGGATGACCTCCTGAAGTCCCTTCCAACTCTCATTTTCTATGATTCTGTGAATCTGTCCCTGGGAAGAGAAATAAGGAATATAGTGTGCTTGCAGACATAAAAAATACCCCCCCAAAAAACAGCACTTTAAACTTGGCGTGTTCCCGCACCATGCCCCATACATGCTCAGAAGAAGCAGCATGTTACTTCAACCCAGCTTGCCCAGCACCTGTAAAGTGTGAACACTTTATTGGGGCTTTTTCTGACATTTTTATCTAATAGCTTATTGAATCAGCTTGAGCTAAAAGTGTCAGTAGGCCTCGCTGAAGCACCTGGTCTTTATAGACAGTGCGCAGGTGGGGTGAATAATGCACTGTTTCTTCCGTTAAAGCACAGGTTTATTTTTTTTTTTAAATGTCTGCAAGCAGCCATAGACTTTACAAAACAAAGGGTACTAGATAAGGCCCTTAGTCCTGCTTTTAATTATTGGAGTTTAATGACCATCAACATCAAATGTAGTTTTGATTAAATAATAAATTATACATTAAAGAGGTACTGGTAAAATGTTTTGCGTTTTTTTGTTTTTTCAGTGATGTATTTTCAAGTAGTATAACAGCAAAAAATGTTTTTTAGATGCTCTTAGAGATCTAAAAATGGAAATCTGGGGCTGAATGACAATATCGCATTATTGTCTCTTCCAGATTACAAGAGGATCATGCATTTTAGCTGACCAGAGAGACCTGTCCAAAGGAAAATTAAGGGTATCTGAAGATGTTGCACTTAGATTTATCTAACTAGCATTAGATCAATCTAAGAGCTGATCCATACAAACATCTTGGAAGGTTAGATGGCACAAAATGGTCAGGCCCATCTAACTTTACCTAGGAGGTGAACTATGTAGATCGGGTTAACCCATACATGTTCTAACCCAAACATGTGTACCAGTACCCTCGATGGGCAACCCCTCCTGCCCCTGCCCCCCACAATGGACTCACCAGCACCTGCTGGATGCATTAGTCCCCACTACCCATCCCAACTTACTTAGATTGCATTCCCAGGGTTTAGGCACCAGGTAATGTGTGTACTCGTGGGACCTGATCTATGAATACATAGCTTTAAGTGAGCCACATGATTGTAGATTGGGTCCTGTGAATATGTTTCCATGTATGTAGCACAGTTCCATGGCTAGGAAAGGTCCAGCTGCTCCCACAGTTCTGGAACTGCACTTTTCCTACCCCCTCCTCCAACCCTGACCAGGCTATCTTTAGCCCTGTGATCCTTCCCCCCTGGCCCCAGGATGGACCACCAACTCCTCCCTCCCACCCCTGCCCCCACCAACTCACAGAACACACAAGCTCCCCCAAACCCACCCCAAACCCACCGCATCCCCCACATTGGTAGCCTCCCTGCCCCTCCCCCCTGTTGGGGCTCCTAGCACCAACAAACATCTGTACAATCCGATCTATAATCACATGGTGTGATTGTAGATTGGATCCTAGGAACATCTGTCCATGGCCTTAGTGTTGTGGGCATATATTAATTGTGAATTAATAAATGCAGATTATTATTATTAGATAAATGCAGATTATTTACATCGTGGATCTTTCTGTGCAGCATACAGGGATATGAATAGGTCTGTTAAAGTACAGGTCTGTTGTTCTGAGTGAGACCATCAGGATTGATGACTAATTATACCGTGGAATGTTTATGAACTATAGCTTTCTTCAAATTCCGGTCTAATTATTGCAAGAGAAGTTCTGAAATAGGGCAGACAATCTGGAGTGCCAAGCTTTCATTTTTAATTCCTTTTGAACTTGAAAAAAGGCTTTGATGGACAAGGTTTCCTTTGCTGCCTGCCTGCAGTAACGGTCTGCCAGTTTCTGCAGAGAGCCTGAGTCTTATGCCAAAAGCTTTTCTGCACGTCTTTTAGAATAGGAAATGTAATAGAGGGTCTAGTGCAGAGGTGAGGAGGGTTTATCAGGGCATCAGTGGTCACAGACTTGTCTCTTGCAGGTGCAGGGGGGAGAGTGGGAGGAGGGGAAAGGCGAATGGAAAAAGTGTTGACCCACTGGATCTTCTCACAATTTTTTCTGAATAGCCAGAAAGATGGGTTCCTGAAAGCCTTCCAGGCTTTACATCTACATCTACATCTACATCTACATGCTCTACATCTTTGTTGACTATCTTAAGGAAGTATATAAAGCAGTGAAAGTTACAATGGAAGTCTGCTACCTCAGAGTGGCCTCCCACTTCTTGTTAGAGGGAACAATGGAGGTTGACAAATAGTAAAGCATTCACCTGCTGCTCTTTCTCCACATTTTCTAAGCCACATAAGGTGAAAGTGCAATTGGTATTGGATGAGGTCAGAACTACATGAATTTTTCCTTGGGAAGCTGTCTGCTTAAGTGGCAGGGGGTGGGATAATGAAACTCTCCGTATTTACAACTGTAGGGCCATCTTTTTCTCTCCTCAGTAGTTAATGGTCCCATTAATTATCCTTGGTGCTTTCTGTAGTACTGCTGTTAAAAAACCTTGTTTAATATAGTACTTACTAAAAAGCAAATTATTCCTCCCTTACCTGAGATTTAAGAAAATCTTGTCTCGTGCCAGCAGGTTGCACATTTACTTTAGGTCCGTCCAAAAAAATCACTTTGGTGAATATAAAGGAATAGGCATGGCTACTCTACGGACAGATTAGTCAGCAGTCTTGCCTGCCTAACCAAGAGAAAAGAATCCAGAGGATCTTCTATGTAGGCCCAGTCATGGATAATACATGATCAGCTATGTGAATTTATGATTTGTCTACCTTGTTTTCTAGTACTATAGGGCATTTATACACATACACTTTTGTGTCCAGATGCACCGGAGATCTAGCACATTGGAGCAGACTCGATTAATTGAATCTGCTGTGCATGCAAGCTGACACGCATCGCTTGCAGTTGTACAAGTGATGAAGTGCATATCAGCACAGAGAAAATGGCAGCAGTGCACTTTTGAACTAAAATACCTTCTATGCGTTTTAGTTCAGAAGCGGACTGCCACCATTTTCTGCACACTGATGTGAATTTTGCCACTTATACAACTGTAAGCGATGCAGCTCCGGACACTTTTCCTGAGGTGCTTGCATGTATAAAAATGCCCATAGTTTAGATGCTGGTAGTTAAATCATGGTAAGTTTGTTAACTGAGACTTGTGCATGTGACATTTGGATTGCAAAGCTATCTAGTTACCCACCAGCATTCTCTACTTCTACAGTCTTTAAGCATTTTGAGCCAGCCAAAATTTTCTATTATCAGAAATCAGTTAACTGCATGATTTACTCAGGCTGATCTCAGTAGCTTAAATCTCCCAGTAAAATGTATCCCTAAGAGGAATGAATTGTTAAATTAGCTGAAATTGCACTTTTGAGAAACTGAAACAGGTGTGATTTGAACACACATTTTGCTTAGACTTTTCCATCTGGCAAAAGAATACACTTTAAAAATAAAAACATTGTAAAGTTTGTTATTTTCCAGTTTTTACCTGACTTTTTCTACTTTTTAGTCTAAAGTAGACTACAACTTACCTATCAGTCTTCATGTTTTTGTTTAAAAATGGAGTTTCAATGGTCAAAGCTGTTTTGACTACATAAAAATGCATTTGTGGGTCAGACATCTATAAAATATGGTTTAAACTGTTTGTTTACTTTGTCAGTGATCATAGGGGTTTACTGCTGCTAATGAGCTAAAGGCTAAACGTTATTCTCCAACCAAGGTGATACAGAGGATGCAGCATCAATCAAAATATCAAACTCCTATGGTGAAAATACTCATAAACAATGTGGACATTTTGCAGTTCTATTTGTTGAAGATCCTTTTCACATATTGTATTACACATACAAAAAATACTGTAAAAATTCAGTCAAATTGGTGGCAGTTTTGGAGTGGTATTGTAGCCATGATAGTCTAGGAAAAATGCAAGAGGCAAGGATTTTTGTGGATGTTATTTTTTTATTGGACCAACTGTATAGTTGGGAGGGGGTGGGGGGAATATAGACAAGATTTTGAATACCAAGTATTCTTCCTCAGGTCTCTGAGAAAAAGGCAGATGAAGCCTGAGCTAAATAGCAGCTAGAACAAAGGTCTGTGTAAAACTCTATATGCAAGTAAAATGAGGGTATAAGAGACATTATCAGGTAGCTAACAGACAAGAGGAAGGCAATAGAGAGGATAAACTGATAAGTGAAAGAGCAAGACCATTCAAGAGGGTCATGGGGTTCAGAGTGATTAGCAGGGATCAGGCAGATTATAAATAGCTATGAAGTCAAAATTTGTGTTAAATCCATGGTCCTCAGTATCCAATCAGCTAATGATTTTTTCTTAGGTCCACCTTCTAAAGGTGTTTTTTGTAAATTTCCTTGAGCACAAGGACTGTGAGGTCAGAAAGCGAGTGAAAAATGTTCTCCTACTACTTGTGTTCAGTATCTTTGTCCTGTGATTGTTCATTTGATCTGTGCTTCAGTGCAGGTGAAAGATTCTCAATATAATGCTTCTGTCATGGTTTACAGTAGAAGGAAATAACAATTGTTATATAGATCTTGAATTCCTACTCACGTTGGTACAAGTTTTCACACAGATTTCAGTGAAGCAGGGTGAGGGCCTCTGCTATTTTTCTGCTTATAAGTGGCATCCATCAGATTCTAAAGGGATCCGCATTACTATGCAACCTTTGATAACTAGGATTGGGTTATTTTTGCTTTATTTTACAATTACTGAAATATATGACAAAAGTTTCATTGGCAGTACTTTCATTGAAAGTGGCAAGATCAGGCCCTAAATCAGATTCTGTTTTTTTTTTTAACATTCACATTGGTTTGAAAATGTCTTATTTAATAAATGAAAAAAATGAAGGCTCAAATAATAACAAATACCAGCCTGATTGAAAAAATATGAAAAACTTATGTTCAAGTCCTGATCTTTTAATGAGTATGGCATAGCCAAAGAATATTTGTCTGCACTGTATTTCACATTGTGTTATATCATTCTTTGTATCATAGTTATAGTTAGGGCCAAACATGCCATCCATTAGAACTATATAGTCCCATTCAGTAGGAATTTAGGTTTTGACTTTTAGAGTAGGTGAACACTTATTTAACAGTTGTTTTTGCTTTCTTTAATATCTCACAAATAGTGATAAGAATGGCAGTGGCAGGGTTTTGATGGTGTGTTGTAAAGATACAGCCATTTATTAAGTTATACTTATGCAAGAACATGTACTGATATTCAGTTTTCTTCTTATCATTCCTAAGAGCTTTTCACACTTCATTCTCCACAAATGCAATTGTTTTGGTGCAATAAGGTTTAGAAAATCACTGTTGCATAGTAATATTCTTCTGAACTGGACAAGATGGTATCTCTACTTTTAACACATGCTGCATCAAGATGTCTACTGCTACAAGTTGTATTTTTTTCTGTAGTTTGGTACTTCTGGAATCAAAGGATTATTTGAATGCTAAATGAGTTTTTATATTTACCTAAAAAAGACGATGTATACTAATCCTTCAGGTTTCAGTTCTATATATGGGTCTATTGCAGGTCTATTCTCTTGCACATAAATTTCCATTGATCTTAGAAAGCAAATTACCACACCTTATAAATTTTAATAAATCTATTACAGTAGCTCATATGTTCTTCATCACCATTTTTTGAATTGTGCATATTATATTTTAAAATTATTTAAGCTTATTATCTGAACTCTAAAGATCAAAGTATAGCTGCCGATAATATAAACTTTTAATACTGCCCCACTTTCAGACAAATTGAATTATCAGTAATTTACTAAACAATCTAAAAAACAAGGAGTTCAACAAGAAAGTCCATTAAAATAGGATATTGTTATTACTATTAGTCCTCAACTGCGTGATTGCATCAAATCCAAACCTTTCCTTGTCAAAGTATGGCTTTGTTATATGTATGTAACATTTTCTTTTATTATGTTGTTTGTTATATATAAACCTGAATTTATTATTATTTAATATATGCTATTAAATATGTAGGATGTTCAACAGGGCTAGATTCATGTAAGGACTTCTGGAATTTTCTGACTTGTTTATGTTTAATAGTTCAGTTACATTAAGTTAATACTTCTAGTTTAACATATAATTTCTTACCTTACATAGAAAATACATAGGTGAGCCATAATCAAGTTGGTACAGCCCATGGGAGATCTGTAATCTGCAGTCCAGCCCATGCTGTCTTGTTATACTTTTAAAGAATAAACTTTGTTTACTGTACTTATGGCAGCGCATCTCTTCTTTTTAACTGATAAATGTTTTGGTATAGTTTTGGCCTAGCATACTTCAGATGTCAAGTTCATATGCTCTGTGCTAAGATTATCCCAGAAAGCGATGAATACTCCATCCTCAGTTACTGTCATCTCTTACTGGCTAGACTACTTATAGTTTTAGGAGTCTCTTGCTGAGCTCATGTCAGTGGACCTGTGTTTAATTTAGGCAGTGCAGGCATAGTTTTAAGTGGATATGTCTTGGATACAACCTTTGTAGATGTTGGGCTATCTTGGGCAATTGTATTGCAGTTACATCTTCTAAATAGTATGCCTTGTGCATTAATACAGCTTGGATATGAAAGGCGGGTCTCAGGTCAATTTCTGAACAGGGTATAATGTCTACAGTTTCCAGTGATGAGCAAGGTCATGTGGGAGTTTTAAAAAGAGCTTTAAAAGAAAAGCTAGAGATCAAATTGGCATCCATCCCCCAATGGCAAAAACCAGTACCTTCTCTACAGGTGCTGTTGAGCCTGCCTGTTCTGATCCTCTCAATAAACCCCCTCTAATAATACAATCTTGAAAATCTGCAGTCCAGCTTTCCCACTCTAACCTCCCCTACCCTACAGCTATCAAATACTTCTTTTCATTTTTACCTAGCATCTGTATTCACACTCATGCAGCTATAGAGATCTTCTTGTATCCCTGAACCCCATTTTTCAATCTCTGACTTTGTAGATTTTATCAGAACACAGCCACAAAAAATATGTGATGACTTAATGCTAGAAAACTTAGCCCACCTCCAGAAATACTATTGCTCTAGCATTCCAAGTTTTAAGACTTAGTTCAGGTAATGTTATACCATAAGCAACACAAAGTATATTTATTAGTCCAGTATTTTTCTTAAGGCACGTACACACATTCATGGGGACCTGATCTACAGTCATGTGGCTTACTTTACATAGATTTGGGTCCCTGCTTGTGCCAATGTTTCAGGATCTGTGCCAGAAATACCGTCTAAGGGTGAAGGGAGAATGGGTGGGCTAAAGGCGGGGGGGGTGCCAGGGTAGGTTGGCAGGTGGTGGAGGTTGGTGAGTCTGTGGAAGGGATTGTCAGTCGAGGATTGGGGGTGTCAGAAGGCTAAAAACAGCTCAGTTGGGTTTTGAAGAAATAGGAAAAGCACAGCCCCAGGGCCTGGGCAAGTGTCTGGGCTTTCCCAGCCCTGGGGCCTCGCTCTGAACATGTACAACTATTCAGGCTATATTGGGCAGGGGTTAGCCTGATCTACATAGTGCACCACCTCAGATGAACTAAGTTAAATCAATCCAGGCATTTTTTGCTCGATCTAACCTCCCCAAATGTATGTACAGTTAGGCACTTACATTGACTTACACTTAGATTGACCTAACTAGAGTTAACATGCCCTTAAGTGAAAAAGGTCTTATAGGAAGAAAAATTAAGGAATTTTTGTGAAGCTGCTCTTTTAAATAAAATTACTTTTGTGTGTTCATGTAATGAAACAAGTGGTCAAAAATTCATGATTCACTCTGTGATTTTAGTTAACTATGGCTATTTGACGACCCATATTTGTATGGTTATCTGTATTACTAAGTGATTCCATGTGTTACAAGTCTATCTTGCAGGCTGTTTAGAAGGCCGCAATCTAATCTGCAGGGCCAATAAAACATTTTTAGGCTGTATATGATGTGGTGAGATTTTCGTTTAATACCACAGGTAATGCTATAATCCTTGTTTAACCACATAGTGCAGATATGATGGAAAATCATTTTTATTTTGAAAAACAACACTTTTTTACATTTTCGCCCCTTTTACCTTTTTAATCATAAAATTTTCATTCAAAATGGCTTTAAAGACTTAGACTACATTATCTTCAGTAACAGCAGTGCAAACACCTGGCAGATTATTTGTAATTCTAATCAGTTTTTAAACTATTGGCCTTCATTACACAGCCCACAGAGTGCTTGTGGCCCACAACATGTATAATTGTAACCCACCATAAATTAGTAACATGGCCTCCATAATTTAGTGTTGCAGAAGCTATTGTTTATCTAAAAGAACATTGTTCTTATGAAAAGATGAGTTACTTCTAATATGTATACTAATTACTGAAAATTATTATATGACAATCGGATGTCCTCAGCCAGTCATAACAAAGAAATACTGTCAGGTTGTCAGCTCATAAACCTACTCCTTGGAGCTGATGCACCCACAGTAACTAAGCTCATGTTTTGAATAGGTTTTGAGCTTCCATAAAATCATATTTTAATTTACAGATGTTTTTCCTGCCCCCAATCTAGAATATTTCTTCTGACAGCGATGGCAAACATTAGGGACTTTAAATGAAAATTACAGTGTGTGGTGAAGTTATAATAATAATGAATAGTATCAGATTTCTACTTGAAATAGTCACATTAGGACTTGAACTATCACAAGATAAATGTAGAGTGGTGGCAATGCCTTATTATGTTAGTTGACACTGATGAACCTAGGAGATCATTACTTTTCTAAGTGGGTATTAAGAGAGCATAATAGTTTCTTTCTAACTGTTATTATTTACTATATCTGGCAGTTGCCAGTAGTCTGGGGTCTCTTGGAGGGATCAATCTTATGAGCTGCTGAGTGTCCTTAACTTCCATTGTCTCCTACAGATGGCCATAAATCTAAAAGTCTTTTTTTCCCCTAAATGCAGTCTTGTAGCTTTCATCTATGCCTTTATCACCTTGAGAGTGGGCTGCTGCAATGCACTTTTATGTAGGATACCTTCTGAATCCTATCATTTCCATGAGCGCATTGAATTGGTACTGGGCACCCTGCATTAGTTGCCTCTTGGCTTCTGGATTGATTTTAGCATGCTATTTTCTGGCCTGTAAAGATATGGCATGGGACCTGCCTGGCAAAAGAACAGCCCCCTAGCCTATGCTGTAATATCAGTGGTGAGTTTAATGGAAAAATTAGCTGAAATCTCTTTGGTGAAAGGTAGTGGAGGTGCTGGTAAGACATTCTATGTTATGTCTGTGGACATTTAACTTGATCTGCACACCTGTATTAGACAGTTTGTCAGCATTCACAGCATACTGCAATGTCTGCCTTTTTCCCTTGTCATGAGGCTATTGGGGTTTTCATTTGTGGTTTGTTTTTTGTTGTTGTTGCTGTATATTTGAGTTGATTTGGAGAACCAAATGATAAACCAATATTATAAAAAAATGTGAGAGGTATTTGGAGCTTTGGGCTGGTGCACTTCTATTGCACTTTAGAAATCTAAAGAAATAAAAAATGTGTTCTTGTCATTGCTTATCATTACATTGTTTTATATGTGTTAGTAGGTAAACCACTATAACTGTTGTTTGAAAAACTCAGAATATTATTATAATGACAGATGGCAGGTATATATTGAAAACTAGAAACTTTTAATAGATGTTTAATAAATTAACCATATATAAATGTTAAAGGTATTTTTATTGTCCGGTATTTAAAACAATTTGCATTTAGCATAAATCTTACAGACGATAGATATACAAAGTAAGACAAACCTTGGGAAGGCAAAATAAAATCACAAATGTCATTTAGTGGGAAAACCATGAAAGGGAATTGTCTTTAATTAGTTCACAGTTGGAGATTTGTTCATACTGCTTATTTTAGTTAAGTCTTTCATTGGGGAGAAACAAGCTATTTAACTTCTAAGATCCTTGGATGAGAGTGGGCCTTAAATCTCCTAACTTGTATATTGCCCGGAAATATCTTAAAATATATGCTTTTTTGGAACATATTGTACCTGTGTGTAAATGCATGGTGAATTTTCTTTCGATAATAGTTAAAATCTGAAGTAAATTTAGACTTGCTATATGCAGTGCTGGATCACTTGCCAAAAAGGACATTTGGATCCACCTATCAGCAACAGCTTTAATGTCCAGTAACCCAAGACATGAAACTAACATTTTTATAGCATTTGGAAGCTGGATTCTCAGTTTTACAATGGTTTAGTAGTGTCTGTAGTAGTGTCTGTTTTCTAGCTCAGCATTTTATGAGGGATCCATCCTTAAAATCAACTCATTTTGATTACCACACCTTGTACATTCCAACTTGATATTAGCAGCTTCTCTCTTTAGAGAACTAAAGCTATAAAACAGTTCATAATAGTGTTTAAAAGAAGTTTGGAACCCCAGCTTCAAAATGGCATAAAGCATTACTAAGGCCCACAGAAGTCATAGAAAGGTAGGACTGGATGAATCTGCCATAGGTCATCCAGTCTAATCTCCCATCTAGGGCAGGATTATCCCTATCCAAACCATTTTATGTAAATCCACAATCTAACCTCTTTGGGTACCTACAAATATTTGGGAAGGTTAGGGGGAGGTTAGATTGAGTTAGCTTAGATCTGGTGACCATTTTTAAGTTGGGATGGGGAGGCTAGCTTGGGGGAACAAGCAGGGTCTGGGAGAGATTGGGGAAATCGGGGGCAAGCAAGTTCTGCATGGAGGGTTGGTGGGGACCAGGAGGATGTGCAAGGATCAGGGAGGCAAGCAGGGTATGCAGGGGACATAGATTTCATAGACAGTAGGGCTGGAAGGGACCTCGGAAGAACATTGAGTCCATCCCCTTGCCCCAGGAGCAGAAAGTCAGCTGGTGTCAAAGGATCCCAGCAAGATAAGTCCAAATGTCTCTTAAAGGAATCCAGAGTAAGTGCTTGCACCACCTCTTGTGACAGTCTGTTCCAGGCCTTGGGGGCTCCGACAGTAAAGAATTTCTTCCTTATGTCCAGCCTGAAATGGTCTTGGTGGAGTTTGTGACGATCTGACCTTGTCATTTCTTGGGGTGCTCTGGTGAACAGGTATTCCCCCAGATCCTGATGTACACCCCTTATATGCTTATAGGCAGCCACCAGGTCCCCCCGAGCCTGTGCTTTTCTATGCTGAAGTGTCCTATGGCTCTCAGCCTCTCATCATAGGGCCTGTTCTCCTGCCCTCTGATCATGTGTGTGGCTCTCCTCTGGATCCTCTCAAGCTTCTCCACATCCTTTTTAAATTGCGGAGCCCAGAATTGGATGCAGTACTCAAGCTGCGGCCTCACCAAGGCCAATTACAGCGGGAGGATGACATCGTGGGATTTGCTTGAGAAGAATCTATGGATGCAAGCCAGAGTTTTGCTCACTTTACCAGCTGCAACATCACGTTGGTGGCTCATACTCAGCTTGTGGTCAATCATGACCCCCAAGTCTCTTTTGGCCGTGGTGCTAGCAGGCGTAGCACTGCCAAGCCTATAAGCACGCTGCAGGTTTTTCTTCCCAAGGTGCAGTGCCTTGCATTTTTTGGTGTTGAATGCCATCAGGTTTTTAGGTTTTTACATGGAGGAGTTGCAAAGGCTAACAGGGTCTGCAGGGGAGATGATGGGATTGGGGGGGTTAGAGGAGTCTCTCTTTCCTCCCTCCCCAGGCTTGCTATATATAGCCCCCTGACCCCCTCAGTCCCAGATGAATAACCCCCCAATAAATTCCCCCCCCAATCTGTCCACCCCTCCCTCCACCCTAGCTTACTTCCATTGACTCCTGGCACTGGGGAATGTCAGTAAAATGGTTACTAGGAGTGACTTGCAGGATGGAGGGGGTTGGTGGGCTCTGCAGGGGCTGGCTGGTCCACAGTGATGTGTTGTCTATCTGAGGGCAGGGCAAAGAGCCAGGAGGTTAAAAATAGTCTTGTGTTGGGGGAAGGTAGGAAAAACACAGACCTGGTGTGGGGCCAGAAGTTGGGCTTTCCCAGCTCCAGGGCTGTGCTGAGAACTGTACAGAAGTTCAGTTAGGTTGGTCTCACCAGACTGTATCTAAGTTAGACTACCTTGGAGGTAGGGTTAACTTAGATCGGGCTGGCCATTTTTAGACCAATCTAAATGTCCTGAACTTGTGTACAGTTCATGCTTAGATCCTTGGTTAGATCAATTTAAATGCAAGTTCACACACCTGGGCAAACTAAATTTGATCAGGTGGCAATTTTTAATGTGATCTAACCTCACTGAACTTCTGTACCTAGCCTGTGTAAAATTAATGTCAAGACTGACACAACACAAGACATAACACTCTAACCTGCCAGAGGTAAAGCAAGGGGACTACAACAGCTACCGTCTTGTGCTCCATGCATGTTTTACAGTACTGTAATTTAGATAACATTTTATAAAACACTATAAAGTTACATTGCTCTTAAACGTGACAAAAGTGCAGTGTTTGGTAGTGGGTCCTCTGAGCCTTCCTGTACTTTCCAGGCTAGGAGGAGGTGGCGCTTTGCAGCTTCCTAGGTCTTCTCCACTGGTCAAAAACTTGACCAGCATGCAGAAGTTATTTAAAGTGCTGTAGGTTGCTAAAATACTGTAAAATACAGCTCTTCAAATGTAATACCTCATTTTTAATACAGTTTAATTTAAAGCACTGTACCCATTTTTAAAGCACTCTAAAGCTACGCACTTCTGTTAAGTCACTGCAATAATGCACTTACAGTATTGCACTTATGCAGTAATGGTGAAAAAAACAACTTCTGTACACACCCAAAAATGGATGTGGACATAAGATTTTCAACATTATACCTAACTTTTAGATGCCTGGCTCCCAAAACTGGACTACACAAACCTGAGTTAGGTGCTTAAGTTCCTTACAGGGTGGATGGGGAGAGTTAGGTATTTCAGAGTGAGGTTCACAGCTCTCAGTATGATGTCCTTCTTCTAGATTTAAGCCCTTATCTAAAGACTGCAATTAGTCACCAATGTAAGACTAGGCTTATAGCCTGAAACCGTTTTTCATGCATTATATGCAAGTACCAAAAGACAAACTCTGTCATGCCAAATGCTAAGCCAGTTTATCTTGGGATACAAGTGGTGGATCAGCCACAAAGAAATTGTTTGTTGAACAGCAACATTTTTATGGTGAGAAATATCCCACAATATTTTAATGTATGGTGTCTTGACATGTTACAATTTGTGATGCAACAAATGTAACATCTGCCAGGGGCCTGGGAGTCAGGATTCCTGAATGGTAATTCAGCTTTAAATTCAACCTTGACATTTAATAGCGTAACCTTTATTAAGTCATGTAACCATTTTTTGTCTATTTTTTAGTCAGTAAAATGGTAATAATAACTGTTACTATTCCTCTGATTCCTTTAAATTGCTTTAAATAATGCTTGCACAATACTTTAAAAAATATAAAGTACTAAATAAATGTTATACATTACCATTAATTAGATCTTTCAAGATCGGCTCAATATCAGATATTCAGTGATGGTTGGATGGAATTGTTTATACTTAAAAAGTGAAATTCCAGAAAAATGTATAGAAACAGGTTTAAGTAGTACCTGTCATCTTTCAGGTTCTTGATATTGTGCCCATAACAGTTTATCAAAAACTACCTTGTCTTTGGCCTTCCCCTTTTATATAATAACCAATTCTTTTTTATACTGTTTTTATATGAATGAATGTAGAAACACAATAAGAGTATAAAGGAAAGGAAAGGTTTAATACTAATATTCTATCTTGACGGCAATGATAAAACTCAGAGGCTATGCCTCATTGTTTAGTGACAAAATTAATGAATATTATTATCCATCTTTCTTTTCACCTTGCCTTGTGTCTACTTAAGTAGTATTTACTGAAAATTAAAACTTTAATATTAAAGCATTACATAAAGAAACATGCAGTAATATTCTCTAACAAATAGGTGGATATTAGTCTAATTTAGACATTTTATGACATTTATTTTAAAAACTCTTTAGCACATCTAAGTATGTTTTGAGAGAATAGATTTCCATTGCTGCAGTCATAAAATACGGAGATTAGCTCAACATAAATAGTTTTGTAGGCAAATTGAAGTTCACAGTGTCTATGGCTATAGGTATTATGCTAGAATGAGAAATGCTTTCAAAAGTAATTTAGTAGACCTTATATTTCCTAGGCTGTAAGCTTTCTACAAAATATGCTTATCCAAGCATATGATTCTCAAGTTTGGTGTCCAACTTTGGGAGATTATAAATCTTAATACTACTACAGAGACCAGAAATTCACCCGTAGGCTAAGTGATTGGATCCTTGCAAGTTAGTGTTTTTTCTTCACTTTGTGGTGGAGGGTGGTAGTGTCAGGGGGTGGGGGTGGTTGGAGATGCAGTGAAACATTTTTGGAAGAAAATTGCCTCATGTTCTCTTCCTTCTATTAACTGTGCAAGGTTTACCATGCACCCAAGTGTACAGTGTAATCTGACAATTTTGAAGCTCTGTATTGCCCTTGGACAACTTGGTTCGCTGTAATGAATTGACATTTATATCTCTCATTCCTATGAATGTGTTCTCATTCTATAGAAGGTGGTTTGATTTTTCATTTTTCATAGTTATTAAAGACAGTGACGGTGGTGCTAGGATAAAACAATAGCAACTATGTCAACATAAAAGGGGAAAATATCAATATTTAAGAGTCAGAAAAGCCTGAGGCTGAATTGATTTAATCTTCTAAATGCATCTAAAATGTGTAGATTGAACTGATAAGCAAGTGAACAGACATTTCATTTTGGATTCCAGAAATGCAGCCATATGCCTGCAGCAGCCCAGACCATATGCTGAGGACTCTAGAGCAGGGACGGGCAATTATTTTGGGCAGAGGGCCGCTTACTGAGTTTTGGCAAGTCATCGAGGGCTGCATGACAGGCAGCCCAGGGCAGATAAATATTAATTTTCTAAATTTTTTAGACTCTTTGGTTCTGAAGATGGCTCAAGTTGCAGCAAGTGACTCCTGTTAAATTTTATTACTAGTGAGACGGACAGACAGTTGGAGCAGCAAAACTGCATTATCAAGGATACTGTTATTTAGTCCTCTAGCGGCATGGTATATCTCAGATCTTTCTGTCATAAATGAAAATTTGAGAACGTCTCTATTGTTTTTCAGGAGCCCGGTTCCCTGATTATTATCTCTGGAATGAAGTCACAGGTTCCTGTATGGGTTTTTTTCCCCCTTGGCTTGTGATACTTGGAAAATTTAGGGAGGACAAAGATCAGATGATGCTAATATCAGCAATTTAGTTTAATCTCTTTGGCCTCTCAGACATTGAGCTCTACCAGTTTTTCTATCAGCTCATCCAAATCTCCTACTGAGGTAGGAGATATTCTCAAGTTCTTTAGGTAAATCCATACCTTCATCTCTAACAGCCTTAATTTATTAACATAGTTTCATAGTAGCTAGAGTCGGAAGGGACCTAGGAAGATCATCTAGTCCGACCCCCTGCCTTGGCAGGAAAGAGCACCGGGGTCAGATTACCCCGGCAAGGTGCCTGCACCACTTCCCCTGGAAGCTGGTTCCAGGCCCTAGCCGCCCTGACTGTGAAGTGGCGCCTCCTAATATCTAATCTAAACTTA
>NW_017728886.1:194859755-194861681 GCF_001723895.1 Crocodylus porosus | reverse complement strand
ACGCTGGATGGTGAATTCCAGCAAGCGATGATCACTGTCTCCCAGGTGGCCCATCACCCGCAGCCCCCTCACCAGGTCATCACATATCGCTTAACTGTAAAATACAATGTTAAATGTTAAATACAATGTCTTTCTAGTCAGCCATAAGTAGTCCAAGGGGAAAGCTAATGTTTTGAAATGGAAAAGATTTTCTTTACAGATGTTAGTTAAAGCCCTTCTTCAATGACTTGTCATTTCCTTGAATCTTGAATCATTTGCCACCAGTTGAACACTCTGGACATTATATTCTAATAAGATAATTTTGGCAGCTGTACCTGAATACTAGTTATTAGTCGGAAGATGTTTTCTACTAACTTATGTACTTCTGTAAAAAGAGTTTAAATGGCTTACTAAACATTGTTTCTCTTCTGTTGCAGTGTCACATTCTTTTTAAAACTAGTACTCAGAAAAAACTTATAGG
Organism: Crocodylus porosus; assembly: GCF_001723895.1. Lineage (NCBI taxonomy): Eukaryota > Metazoa > Chordata > Crocodylia > Crocodylidae > Crocodylus > Crocodylus porosus. The sequence continues at coordinate 194,861,221 of NW_017728886.1, read as the reverse complement.
GTGTGTCCAGACAAACACAGATGCAGCACCACACACCATATGTGCAGGCATTCTCCATGCTACTATTTTGCAGCACAACAGGGTTTTTGACCCCAGGATATCCCAGGGTCAAAAAATAGCCAAGCCAAAATAAAGCAGTGCATGCCACCCAAAACTGCAGCCTGGCTGGCTAGAGCCATGCTCCAGCTGCCAGCCAGGCTTCCTGCTGCAGCTACAGCCCCAGAAGTCCCCCAGAACCCCAGGTAAGGCTCCTGGGGACAGCACAGTTTATTGCCCCAGCCTCCCATACCCCACCTGGGGTAATCTGCCACGTGCCAGAGCACACGTGTTCCCTGGGAACTGGTAGCAGCACCACAAAAAGTGCAACTGCTGCTTGTCCCCCAGAAACTCTTGTGGGCCGCCTACATACTGCTACTTTTCCCCAGGGAAACAAACATCTGCTCTTATCTGGATGCATCCATAGAGGCCTTATTTTAAGTCTCTGAGGAGAATATGTATTCTGACCCTTACTTCAGGACTTCATTTTTGTGCCTGTAATTGCTGTGAAGGTTAGTGAAATAGCTTTAATAGCTAACCCTTATTTGATCAGCCTCCCAGAAATGCATTAGAAATTCCCTTGTCACATCTGATGAAGTGAGCTCTTGCTCAGGAAAGCTTGTGCATCTCTGATTCAGTTAGTTTATAAGGTGCATCTTTACCCTGAAATTACTACAGACAGAGCACTCTCATCCTTTTCCCATCTAAAAATAAAAAATGTGGAACATTTTACAATAAGCAGGAGATGGAAGAAATAGTAGTAATCTCTTTTGGGCTTCTCTACTGCTTTCTCCAGCCTTGAGATTTGATGGAAGTCCTTTTGTGGGCTGAAAGGTGGTGAAAACATAGGGAACAAAGAGTAGGGCTATATGGTCATTTTTCAGGATGGAGTAAGGTTAATAGTGGGGTTACCTGCTGATCTGAATTAGGCCTGGTTTTATTCAACATTTTCATAAATGACCTGGAAAAAGGAATGCATGGTAAAACTTCAGTGTTCAGATTATACTAAATTATTCCAGGTTGTCAAATCTCTACCTGATGGTGAGGAGCTTCAAAAAGGTCTTACAAAACTGAATGGACAACAAAGTGGCAGATAAACTTCAGTGTTGACAAGTGCGGTCATGGGCATCAGGAAAAATAACCTTAATTATAAGTACAGAATGCAAAGTTCTGAACTATGTATTATGACTCAGAAAAAAGAGCTTGGAGTCATTGTAGGTAACAAAAAAACCGCAATAAAATGTTGCATATCAGCAGAGATCCTGGTTTTCCCTGATAAAAAATAGCAAAAAAAATCTCAAATTTCATAGATTTCATAGACATTTGGGCTGGAAGAGACCCTGGAGGATCATTGAATCCAGCCCCCTGTCCCAGGGGCAGGAAGTCAGCAGGGATCATAGGATCCCAGCAAGATAAGCATCCAAATGTGT
>NW_017728886.1:194842880-194858715 GCF_001723895.1 Crocodylus porosus | reverse complement strand
CCTCATACCCCACCATCTCCCGGGCCCTGCTTGTTCCCCTCACCCTCTACCCACAGCCCTGCTGGTGCCCCCACTCCTCCCCACCTGTTGGTGCTCCTGGCCCCCATCCATAGACCCTTGCCCCCCAACCCTGCTGGAGGGGACCCACAGCTGCCAGGGCTATGGGGCCCTTGGCAGGAGGTGGTGGCTGCTGCAGTGGAGCAGAGTCTGGTGGGTGCTGCAGGGCAGAACAGGGCCACACAGAGATCTCCTTGCTGCTACAAGTTCCATGCTGCCCTGGCGAGGCATTCCCTGCACACATGGCAGCAGCAAGGGTGGTGGCATGGGGGTTGTGCCCCTCGCTGCTGCCGCACATGTAGGGGATGCATCGCCAGGGCACTGTGGAGCTTGCAGCAGCAACGAGCTTCCTCGCATGGCCCCGCTATACCCTGCAGTGTCAGGTCATACCTGCTGAGCTGCAGAGGCCCTGGAGGAGGGCAACAGGGCAGACGTCTGTGCCTGCCCCCACTCTGCACACAGATCTGGAGGGCAAGGGTCCCCTCTGCCCCGCCAGGAATGTGCACAGTGGTGGGGAGCCACCCTCACCCCTTCGCCCCTCAGACAAGCTGCCCACAGCTTCGTCCCACTTCCACTCCTCACATTGCAGCCCCGGGTCCCAAGCCCATGCACCATCTGGCTGGGCAGCGGTCCCAAGCCCATGCACCATCTGGCTGGGCAGCGGTCCCAAGCCCATGCACCATCTGGCTGGGCAGCAGCCCCAGCCCTGCCCAACTTCCTCCCTTCCTTTCTGTGGGGGCCTCAATCTCCACCCCGTTACCTGTAGGAGCTGCTTTCCAGGCTGCCTGTTAGCCATGTGCATATACACACATGGTACCCCCTGCCTGAGTGCCTCCCACTTCATCCCAGCCCCTTGCAGGCTGGAACTCAGCCAGCCTTCAGAGAGCTCTTTGCAAAATTGCAAAATCCACAAGTTTCTCAGTTAAAATGAGAAATCCGCATTTTTGTCCAGTAAAGGGGGAAACCTGCATTTTGATCCATTTTTCTGTGGGAAACAGAAAACCCGGATCCGTGGACATCAGGAAGAAGGGAATGGAAAACATAGTTACACCAGTATATAAAACCATAGTGTGCCCATGCCTTCAGTTCTGTATGTAGTTCTAGTCTCCTCATCTCAAAAGGATGCAGTGAAATTGGAAAAGGTACAGAGAAGGGCAGCAAAGATCAAATAGAATGTAGAGTATCTGCTAAACCAGGAGTGACTGAAAAGGCTAGGACTCTTCAGTTTGGAAAAGAGAAGGTTGAGTATGAGCTATGACAGGGGTGAGCAAAATATGGCCCACCAGGCCATTCTATCCAGCCCATGGGGCCCCTAAAAAATGTAGAAAATTAATATTTATCTGCCCGCAGCTCCTTGTCAAAGATGACAGGAGCCAGGGCCAGTAGGACCCAGGAGAAGCCATGGGAGGCTCCTGCAATTGCAAGGCTTGCCCAGCCTGCCCTCTAGCTAGGCAGGGGCTTCTGGCTTGGGACCATGGGGCTGTTCACGCCTCCTAGTGCCAGAGCAGGAAATTCAGATAAGAAGGGGGAAAGGGGGCAGGCAGAAAAGTGGGGAAAGTGGGGACGGGTGAGGGAAGCATGCAAGAGCACAGGGCCCACGCCAGTGCCCCAGGGCCAGCACTGCTGGGGCCCAGAGTAGGGTGGTAGGAGTGTAGGGCACAGGCTGGCAGAGGTCTGTGGACCCACGCTGGTCTGCACCAGCAATGAGAGAGGGTAGTTGGCCTGGCTCCACAAAGCCCCTGCCAGCCAGAACCTTGCGTTCCTGCCGCCCTACTCTGGGCCCCACCAGCGCTGGCTCCAGTGCACCAGCGCAGGCCCCAAGCCCCCATCTGGTTGCCGCATACCTGCTCACTCCCAGCCCCACAGTACGGGTGGGGACTACCGTGAGCAACCCCAACCCCACGTGCTCCATGCTTGCCCGTCTGGGTTGACCAGCGGCAGTGGGGAACAAATTGGTGCTCAGCGCAGGGGAAAAGTGCCCACTTCCCCACAACCCCTGTTACTGGTGCTCCCTGCTGCAGCTGGCCAGAGCCCACACAGGGCTGTCCTATCTCTCCACTGTGTCATTGGCACACCATGGAGCAGTAGTGGCAATGGAGAGCAGGCACAGGCAGCCCCGCATGGGCTCCGAGCAGCTGTAGGAGGGAGTGCTGCCGGTGGGAAAGGAGGGCATTTTTCCCCCAGGCTGAGCAGTTTGTTCCCCACTGCTGCCCCTAGCCTGGGCTGTGCACCAGCTCTGGGTTGCTCATCGGGCTTAGTGGCAGTGGCAGCTGAGCACAAACTGCTGCTGGGGAGCCAGAAAGCACCCCCCTGCCCCTTCGCCATTGCTGGGCAGTGTTTCCTGTGGCCACCCACCCAGAGCCCACTCCATGTTAAGCTGCGGTGCAGCTTCTTTGCTATGTACGGGTGGTGGCGCAGCCCTAGGAGCAAGGCAGCTGGCTCTGTGTGCACGCAACCTGATCTGATCCTTGCAACTCCACCCCATAAAAATTAAATATAAACATGTAAAGTAAATTTAAATCCGTATATAATTTGCAGGTCCACAGTAAAAAAAGGTTGGGAACCCCTGCCATAGACCCCTGCTAGCCTGTACCCCATGCTCCTACAACCCTATTCTGGGCACCACTGGCCCTGGAACATCAGTGCAGGCCCCACACTTCCACATGCCCGCTTGTCAGCTCACTTCCACTCCCCCCACCCCCACCCCTGCTGCTGTTTTCCCTGTTTTCCTGCCCACCTGCTGGCTGCTCTATACCCCATACCCACAATAACTAACACACACACATCCCCACAAACCCCAGGCCCACCCAAACCCCCCTAATACTCCTGCACACCCAACACAATATATGAATAAGACTGCATTTTGAGCTATTATGCAATAACTTCTACATATACAGCACAAGCACACACAAATCAGGACAAAAATGTATTTTTAAAATTAAATTAAAATATATTATTATGGGTGTTTGATTTTTAGTATATAATTTGTTTTTTTTTCCCCCTAAGATGGCAAATCCTCTTCTCCAAAGGAGTACTTCTAGGGGCAAGGGGAGGTGGCAAAGGTCAGAGGTTAAGGGGCAGGACTTCCAGTCTCAAGATGGCAGCCATGGGGTGGGGCACCTGTCCATGGGCGGGGCTACCCGTGCAGCCCTCAACAGCTTGCCAAAACTTGGTAAGCGGCTCTCCGCCTGAAATAATTGCCCATCCCTGGGCTATGATAAAGGTCTTTAAAAATCACAAAGGGTGTGGGCAAAGTGAACATGTAACTGTTATTTGCCAAATTCTAGAATACAAGAACTAGGGGACACTCACTGGAGTCAACAGGAGATGCATTTAAAACAAACAATAGAAAGTACTTTTTTATGGAATGAGTAGTTAACTTGTGGAACTTGTTGCCATAAAGTTGTAGAGACATATAGTGTAAACAGGTTTGAAAAGGGATTAGACAAATTCATGGAGGACAGATCCATTGAAAGTCAGGGATGTATCCTGTGACATTCCTAAACCAATGATGGTAAATGCCAGGGAGACTATGAAAGTGGATGGATTATAGTACACATGCCTTGTATATATATTCTTCTTCTAAAGCATCTGCTATTTGCCACTGTTGAAGAAAGGATACTGGTCTAGATGGTTGTGCAACTGTTTATAATATTACAATGACTTATCTTTAAAATATTACAATATTTCTTATGGATGTACTATCATTTTATGTGACATTATATATGGATTCCACAGGTAATAACAGAAGAAAAAAATTAACCTGGATTTTGGATTCTTTTTGCCTTTTGTAATTTGTCAGTGAAAAGAGTAATGTAGTTTTTTTGGACTGGGATTTAGGGAATGGACAGCAAAGGAGAAATTACTGTCATCAGTTACAGGCTACTAGGATGATTATGAGAGCATTGAAATAAAAAAAATGCTTGACTGCTTCATGAGTTGCTTTATCTATGTAAAAAGAAATGCTGGCAAATTTTAAATATCTGGCTATCTTTGTGGTAACAACCACTGATAAACATGCATCTTGAAATAGCTGTATAAGACAACTTTCTGATACAAAAGATGGCTTCGAACCAAAGATTAAAAATCTATTTTTTAATAACAGGGAAGAACTAACTGAAAAGATAAACATAGAAGAGGAATTTAGAAATGTTGATTTATAGCAATGGTCTTTTTCAACAGAAAGAAAAGCAGCTACATTTCTGTTAGTTATCACAGATTTCTTTCTCTGTGCAAGTAAAATCTCATAACACCACATGGTAATTGTTGACAAATGTTGATATGTAAGTGGTGACTATTGTACTGAATACAGCATCACAAGGGTATTAAGATTTCAGGGAGGCAAATTTTGAGGACTGAAAGATAATTAGCTCATTCAGATAGGAGAAAGACTACAGTGCTGTTAATTATGAATAATCATTAATAATTCTTCCACTGGTAAGAAGATTTCAAGCAAATAGAAGCAGGCAGAGTGGCTTCAAGTTGCACAAGTTGTAAGTGGAATTTATTGCATTGCATTTGAAATGGAAAAGGGAAACAAATGAGAGCACAGTCATCTCAACTAAGGTCATAAAAAAATTGAAATTAATTTGATAGTCAAAAGGACTCATGAAAATAATATCTCCAAAAACACATGGTACACATTTAAAAATCTTTTTCTTTATATCTGTTTCAGTTTTTATGCTCACAGTTTCCTGAAAAAAATCACATTATGGGCTAATGTTCTCCATGAAATAACAAGATGAATGCTCTTAAATATTTTGAAGAATATCCCTTAACCTTTTCCAAGTTGGATAAAGGTGAAAAATTTCTCTCCTGTATTTTTTCAAAATTATCTCCATATAGTGTTATGCTAATCTACACAGAAAGTTCAAAATCTGAAAACTGAAACCTGAAATCCATAAGATTCACTGCTACTAAGAAATAATTTATTCTTGTCCCCAGGGTGATAGTTTGTGACTGGTTTCAGTGTATTGGTTTTTGAAGTATTACACAACAAAATTTTTCTTATGGGTTGAAAATATAGATAAGGATATATTAGCTAAATTTATTTTTTAAAATGTTGAGTAGCTGCAGCTCACCCACTCAGTACTTCTGAATTTTCTCTGCCCTGGGTTCCCCATTTGTAAAATAGATGTATACTTCTACTCTTAAGGCTTGATCCTGCAAACACTAATATACAGACTTAAATATGTTCTGATATTTCTAAAACAGGCATAAAAGGGAATTTATGAAGGTTTAAAATTCATAAAATAGCTCTTTGGCTGGTAGTGTTAGTGATGATGCAGCTGTGATAGTCTAGGAATTATGTAAAAGGCATAGTTTTCTTAGGGTGATATCTTTTATTGGACTAACTGTGTAGTTGGGATAGAATTAGACAACCTATCAAATGCAACACATTCTTCATCAGCTCTTTTAATGAAATAATTTGATATGTAAATATAATTATAAATTATTGTTTATTAAAGTTGATGAACACGTATTTTAAATATAGGATCTAATGACTGAATATATTAAAATATAGCTCACAAGAAACCCTTGGATATTGCGAATCTTAAAAGACACTTACTGCGTGTCATTAGCTCTATTATACTTTAAAGCAAGCAATAATTTGTAAGAAGACAATAGCTGCAAGTATAACATTTAACTAAATTCCTGCTCGTATTTATAAAAAATATTATTTCTTTTACAAAATAACTTCACTGGCATTAATGTCTCTTTACTTGAGATATGTGCTTGCATATTATGTCTGAAGAAATGTCTTTAAATTATTTCTATAAAATATAGTTATTGCCAGTATTCAAATATCCTATCATTACAAAATGTTCTTAATTTTCATGAAAGAAATATTGGCTTATTTCTTTGCTAGAACAATTATTCTTTAAAAACAAATATAGAAAACATCTAGTGGCCATTACTGCAAATTAATAGTTTTGTAATTTGCACACATGCAAACTGTGAATGCAGTCTATCGTATAGGTAATACGCAATAAATATCGAACAGCTAGTCTACACATGAACTAACTAAAATTAAGAATGATAGACAAGAGGTCATGAAGTTTATACTAAGAGCAATTTGCTTTCATATTTTACTTGACAATCTAAGAAATGTATGCCCTATTGATAACTGGTACTAGTTTATTATGTAGCATTATATTTGCAATGATGCATATTGCTATGGAATAATTAATGAAATTAAAGAGAGTCAAATGTTTCACTATTATATGGTGGATATATTATTATATAGATATTTTTGTAATGGGACCGTCTCCAAATTGTAGTCTTAACAGATGGGATCTTGTGGGGGTTCCACATATTTAGTTATTTAGGACTTTAGTAAACAGTGATTTTATCCAGTCTGTGATTGGAACAGATGTGATCTTATCAGGGTTCCACTTTTTTCAGGGGCATAAAATTGCCATGATTTGCTGTACAGTGCTATAGTTTACTTTTTGTGCTTTCAGAACTAAAGTCCTTTTTAGCCAGAATTTGCCCTTGGGTCCTAAAACATCATAATAGGGAGTTAATGTTTTATTCTCTATTAATCCCATTAAATCCTTTTAATATTAGAGCATGTGTTGCTTTATAGCATTAACTAGTGTCTTGCACTCAACAGTATTTTCACAGTTTATGACACTGCTTAGGGCATTAACAAACAGCTGTTTGAATTAAATGAGCAGTTAAGGACCCTGTTCATTAACTCAAAAGTTTCATGTATTTTTAATTCCTTAAATCTAATGGTATTATCACCCTCCAAGAAATCTATCTTTGATTATAATTTGCTGTGACCACTATTGGTTTGTTGGGGGTGGGTGTGAAGTATTATTATTTTTTAATAAAATTCCTACCAGTGATAAATATCTCTTGTGAATCTGAACTCTCCTATAACAGTTCTATTCTTTTGGGATATAAAACTTTTAAAGTTGTTTACAGCAGTTGTGTTAAGATTTCCTCCAATTTTGTTTACTGATGACTTCATTTAGCTAATGTAAAGAGGCAGTTGGAACAGAATTATTTGCATTTGAAATGGCGCTATCAGAGGTTTCTGACTGACTCATTTACAAAAAAAGAAAATTGTATTTGGACAGTGACAGACCGCCTAGCGCAGTTCCATAAAGTACTGTTAGTTACTAACTTTTCACACACTATATAAAATCATAGCCACACCCAAGGTTGCATCCAGACGTGCAAGGGTATACTCTTGCAGCAGCAAAAATTGTAGCGGCACAAATTTGTGCTGCTACTTTTTGCCACAGCACATGCCCCTGTATGTACAATTTGTGGAAGGGCAAATTGTCCCACTTCAGGCAAACTGCCTGTGCCCAGCTTTTCCTTGCTTCTGGCACACCAGAAGAGCCAGGGCACACCTGATGGAGTGGAAACATACTGGCCAGCAGCCAGAGTGGTCCCCCACAGAGGACTGAGCCTCCATGTCTTTGGGCTCACACTCTAGTCATGTGCACTGCACCATGTTTTGTCCCAATGTTTTTTTTGCTAATGAGATTTCCTAATAATAGAATTTTGCCCCATGCAGTAAACTTGCAGCATGGGGTACATTATAACATTCCTCGCCTGTGGTTGTGGCACCACAAAGAGATTTGTAGTGCCACAATCCACACGCCCCTGGTCATCTGAACGTGGGCAAAGTGTTTGTTGATTCAAAGAATTATTTATACCTTCTTTAGAAGTCAGGTTACTATGTGGTATTGATCATGAAAACACAGTGATGTAAAGATATATTTTCAGTTGGGACAAATCTATTAGAATAACTTCATTTTGTGGGGAGAACATCCTTTTTTCCCCCACACCTAACTTTCTGGAACATTAAGTTACTCCTTAATGTTGATATTCCATTTTTGGGACTTACCTCATCAGGTTTGTGTGATGCCAAGAAAGTTGTAATTTTATCTATAAAGCAGTGACTTCCATAGGGCAGTCTTCTTGTTCTGTATATTCCTTGCATTTGTATACAGGCATCACTAATACTTTGTAGACTGCTCTGTTATTTAATCTCTAGTAAATGTTTTTAGCCCTGGTTTCTAATACCTTCTCTAGAATTTAACCCCTTCTCTTTATAGAGTCCAGGAGATGCTTGTATTTATATTTTCATCAGAAACTAATTTTATTTTTTAAATTCACATTTGTAAAGATTGGCAACATTAATATCCAACTGTTTATTAGCTTCTGTCTCTATACATTGGGGCCCCTACCCTGCATACTTACATCCAGTAAGTTAAGCATGTTTAAGTAGTTGAATGATCAGCATTTCAGAATGTGAAACAGGAAGTCTGATCTTCTTACCTTTAAAGGTAGTGGTTCTCAACCTCATTAGACTCCAGGCACTCCTCAGAAAATGCCAGCTCTTCATTTTCACTCGTTTCTTGACTACATAAAAATAGCAAAGCAATCAGAAAAACCACAAGAGATCAGAATGTGACGCTAGGGAGTCCTATTTGAAATCCCTGGATTTAAATTGTGAATTATGTGTACATAGGCATTTGCACACCTAACTATGTTAATATTGTGTCACTCCCAGTAGAACCCATAAAGGGATATTACGACTTTATGGGCCACAAGATCATAGATTTCAAGACATTAGGTCTGGAAGGGACCTCGAGAGATCATTAAGTCCAGCCCCCTGCCCCAGGGGCAGGAAGTCAGCTAGGGTCAAAGGATCCCAGCAAGATAAATGTCCAAATGTCTCTTAAAGGAGTCCAGAGTAGGTGCCTGCACCACTTCTGGGCGGAGTCTATTCCAGGCCTTGGGAGCTCGGACAGTAAAGAAGTTTTTACTTATGTTCAGCCTAAAACAGTCTTGGGGGAGCTTATGACAATTGGTCCTTGTTATCCGTTAGGGTGCTCTGGTGAACAGACATTCCCCCAGATCCTGATGCACACCCCTTATGTACTTATAGGCAGCCACCAGGCCCCCCTAAGCCTGTACTTTTCCAGGCTGGAGTCCCATGGCTCTCAGCCTTTCTTCATAAGGCCTATTCTTTTGCATTCTGATCATGCGTGTGACTTTCCTCTGGACTCTCTCAAGCTTCTCCACATCCTTCTTGAATTGTGGAGCCCAGAATTGGATGCAATACTCCAGTTGCAGCCTCACCAAGGCCAAGTACAGTGGGAGGATGACATCCTGAGATTTACTTGAGAAGCATTTATAGATGCAAGCCAGAGTTTTGTTCACTCTACCAGCTGCAACATCGCATTGGTGGCTCATGTTCATCTTATGGTCACTCATGACCCCCAAGTCTCTTTCAGCCAGGGTGCTAGTGAGTGTAGCACTGCCAAGTCTATAAGCATGCTGCGGGTTTCTTTTCCCAAGGTGGAGTACCTTGCATTTATTGGTATTGAATGCAATCAGGTTTCTATCCTCCCACTTACTAAGCTTATCTAAGTCAGCCTGGATCACTAGCTTATCCTCAGGTGTGGATGCTATGCCCCAAAATTCAGTGTCATTGGCAAACTTGGCCAGTGTGCTTCTGATACCAATGTCCACATCGTTGATCAAGATGTTGAAGAGAACCGGTCCAAGGACAGAGCCTTGGAGGACACCACTGCCCCAGGGGTCACATCTGCAGGTATGTGCAGTATTGGGAGTCCGTTGATAAAGTCTGATTAATTCACTGCTGTGATTAGTTCAAACTGGGGCTTCTGTACCTTTTAACAGTGAAGTTTCAGGGAGTTTCTGGCTCTGTATTGATCCTTTCCTGTCCTTAGTCTGTGGTTTCATACGTGTTAATTGCCACTTGTTAGTTTGTTATCCTGCCTCGCTACTGTGTTAGGCAATCGGTCAAGATTCATTCAGGGACCCGCTCCATACAGACAAGTTGCGGTTTGATTCCTGCCCTTGCTAACATTGTTACATGGTACAACTTACTTTTAAAATAAAAATACAAAATTAAAATGCATAGAATATAAAACGTAAAAGTGTGAAATGCCATGGAACATACAACAATACAATAAACCAAATACAGTGGGGGAGAGGGAGACATACTGATGCAGAATACTATTTTATACCCATAAAAGCATCTGCAAACTATATTTTTATTACAAGTACACCTTACATTCTATAAAAATAATTATATAATAAAAGAAGAGGGAGGAAGGAAGAAAAGGTAGAAAAGAGAAAGCATCTCCCAAAGGGGGGAAAATACTGCAAAAGGGGCTTTTTGCCATGAAGGGGCTTCATATTGGAGCGGGGCAGGCAGAAAAAAAAGGTTTCTTGCAACAAGTTGATCCAATAAAAAAAATATTACCAAACCCCAAAACTCCTTGTTTTTCATAAGGCAATCCAGACTTATAGTAGAGATGATAAATTTTATTAGACCAAGAAGATTTTTGCAAAAAAATTCTTTAATTGCAAACTTTTGGGGACAAACACCCTTCATCATGCATTGGAGAAAAGATTATAAAAGTTTTCCTATGTAGAAATGAAAGTTCATATTTCATAGGATTTGACAGAGGGGTAAATAGATGGAAAACTCCTCTGGGCAGTCAGTTCCTAGCTGGTATGGAGCCTCTCATCTCCTGTGAGTATCTGTGATGTAAATTATCTTGAAACAAAAGCAGGAGCAGGATCTCAGGTTTCAGGTGGCCACAGTTGCTTCCTGCTCAGGAAAATGTGAAGATTTTATTTAAAAAATGTTTCCCATATGTTTCTTAGACCATCACTGCTTCAGGAATCCTCCAGCCTTCCTATAGCAAACCCAGGTATAACAAGCTCTTTAAGCATCCAAAGTTGGGGTGGTGAGAGAAATCATGCAAACCACTGGAGAGCAAGGTTGGGGAGGGGAAGAAGGGAAAGGAGAGTTTTACTTGCCCTGGTTCTCTTCATTTGGGCAGCAGCTGCTACTGCTGCAGTTGCTGCTGTGGCAGTATGGGCTTGGGCTGCTTCTGCTGGGGGATTGTGTGGGTTTCCCAGGGATCACATCTAGTGCCCCATTCACTTCCCCCAACTCCCGGGTGCAAATCTGTACCTTACATGGCACAGCCTCCTAGGGGATGTCATTCCACCCCTCTCCCTTTGCCCCGTTTCCAAATACACTACTGGGCATCAGAACTGAGCCTTTCTGGCTCCCATGGCTCAGCTGTGCAGAACTGTACCTGCAAAGCCTCTTTGAGGGAGGGAGCCATACAGGTACCCCTCTAAGAGCTGCTGCCTTGCTCGTGTCCCTTACCCCCCTTTTTGCTATTGAGCAGATTGTTAGCATGTTTTTTCCTCAGAAAGCTGAGGAAACAACAGTAGTTTGGATCTGATTTTCACTAGTACAGATCAGCTAGTTGAGAATGTGAAGGTTACTGGATGCATTTACACATGCAACTAATGCGACTGAATATACTCAGGCTCAAATTGAGCCAGAGTAAAATAATTCCGGCATCACTGTCTACATATGCTTTTAAGCGCAGCACTCCTGGATACCACTTGTATCTGATGGGACTGTCCGGCACCACGGTAAATTAGTCCACTGTCCCCTAATTGTCATGTATGTGTTGATGGTGATGCTATACCAAACAGCAAATTAGTCTGCTGTTTAGTAAAGCATTTTGTGTAGATATGCCACTGACTAGTAATTTGGGAGAAGTCAGAACCTGACAAAGAGCACTGGGATATATGATACTTTGAAAATTTGGCTTTGCACCTCTTCATGCACCTCATAGAGGGTTCTCCTCAATTAGACCCTTCACAATATTAAAGGCAGTGCCTTTGTCTGCCAAGAACTTGCAAGAGATCTCTCACCTCTGTTTATCCATCTTTGAGAGTGGTGATCAGAGGAGAAACACATCCAGGAACAATATGTTTTGCTGGGGAGAGTTGTCTAAGGCTTAGTACAGACAGTCAAGAAGTCTAAGGCTGAATTGATTCAATGTTTGCAAGTTAGTGTAAGCTGCAAAAATTGGACCAGTATGCAAATGAACAGACATTCATTTTTGAGTCAGGAAATGCAGCCACATTCCTGCAATGTCTCAAGCCAGAAGCAAGTAGGCGGGGGGCCCTAGAGCACAGCTCTACAGCATGTAGTCAGCATGGGCTGTGTGTTCACTTCCTCTCCCTGGTGTTCCTAACGTCTATGGGATTCGCAATCCACAGTCACAGAGCAGGACTTTTCAGAGTTGCTCAACACTTCCTCTTTCTGCTCACTGATGCCTCTGGGATTTGTAGTCCACAGCTGCAGCCAGCACTGAGTAAGCAGGGCAAGGCTGCTCTGTATTTGGGGTAAGGGAAGTTTATCCCTGCTCCCTGGCCCCAGGCCTCAGCAAGGGTTTACCTGGGCCGGGGGGAATTGAGCCATCAGTGAGGCCAGGGAACCAGCTCTCAGTGCTCCAGCTAGGGAACAAGGGGGCTGGGCCAGCCCTGCTATCTGGAACAGACAGCACAGCACAGGGCTGCAAAGCATGCTGGGATTCTGGGGGACTCTGATTTAACTTGAACCAGGAAGAGGTCTGGGATAGAAATTTCATAAACTGGTTTGACTTAAAGCAGTTAAGTCTGATACTACATTCAAACAGGTTTATTGTAAACCAGTTTCAGCAATTTTGAAGTTCTGTTACAGGTTTAAACCAGTTGCTGATCACTTAGATTGGTTTTTGTGTAATTTCTGTCCCTAGCCTTGGTCTGAAAGATCTCTTTTTCTTATCCCTCCCTTGATGCTTTTTCTCAGGGGGTTGAGGGAGAGTGGGAGGGGCTGGGGAGAGATTTCAAATTGAGAGTTCTCTTCAAAATGGGGAGTAATTGGTGGTCAATCTTTTAAGTGGTTTTCTTGCCTTGAGAAGGACAGAGTTCAGATTGGAAGATTGTGCTGGACTGGGTCCAGAAGGGAACTTCCTAGGGGCCCAACGTTTTATTCAAGGGAAATCCCTGAATGTGACTTGTATATAGACTAATCTCATAGGCAGACTCTGAACCTTGAGGTTTACAGGAGTTCCTTAGCTGGCTTGCTACATTGAAAGCCATAGCTGTGTAGTATATAGATGATCTCTGACAGGAATAGCACATGATAGAATCCAAACATTGGTTGAGCGTTGAGCTTATTGATTATCTTGGACTACCATAGGCAGTTTATGATGTACTTGTTTCTTTGTTTAGGAAAGAGACAGCCCTTGCCTACATGCGAGTGCCCCATTTCTCCCTTTTCTAATAGATGTCAAACTATCAAGAGGTCTCAAGTGGAGTTTCACTGGAATCTGTTCTAGACCTAGTGCTACTTAACACTTTTACAGTGACTTGGATGCAAAAATAGAGTTTATTGAACAGTTGCGGATGACATGAAAGTCAGAGGACTGACCAACCTTTTGGAAGATGAAATTAAAGTAACAAAATGGGGAACTGAGCTATCAAACCAAGTGAAATTGACCAATATAAGGTGCTACATATAAGGGAAGAATGTACATGTAAAGATTGCAGGGAAAACTGGCTTGGCAGTAGCACAACCAAGAAATATCTGCGGATTTAATGGATCAAAAACTCAACGTGAGTTTGCAATGGGATGCTTTTCCTCCTTAACCATCTGCCTCCTCTCCCCACAAAAAAACCAAACAAAAACAAAAAAACCATACAGGTGTGGTTTGCTTTAACAGAATAATTGTATGCAGGGCATATGATAACACTACTCTGTTCATCATTAATCAGGAATCAGCTAGACTGCTCCATCCAGTTTTCAGCACTGCATTATAAGAATGCTGTAGGGAAACATGAAGATGATAAAGGGGTTGAAATGCAATCTCTAGGGAGAAATGTTGAAAGAACTAGATATGTTTAGTTAGGGATAAAAAGAAATTGTGGGGGGCAGACACGATAGCGGTTTTGAAACATTTGAAATGCTGTCAGAAATAAAATGAAGAAAAATTATTACCCCTTGTCACAAAAAGAGAGCAAAACACCAGGCAGTAATAGGTTTAAACTACAATCAAGCAGATTTAGATCAAATGTAGAGAGCACCTTCTTAAGTGTAAAATGAGGAAACAATCTGCCTGGGGAGGCTGTACAATTGCCTTCACTGGAGGTTTTTCAAGAAGGGACTGAATTGAGACCTCTCTTATGGTTTTAGAATAATAAATCTTGCCTGTGTGTGTGTAGGGGGAGAGGCATGGTTAAGAAATGAACTTTGAGTCTCTTCCAACTCTATTTGTATTAAATTTATAGCAGCAAAACTAAATTTAAAATAGCTCTTTCAGATCTTCAGAATCTCTAACCAGGTCCATTATGCATCAAAAACCCAGCCCAGATAAATAATGAACCTTAACCACACAAACAGTCTCACTGATGTCAGTCAGACTGTTCATATGGCTTAAGGCCCTGATACTTTTAGAGTACCAACAAGATGCATCTACACATGCACTTTACTGCAGAGTAGACTAATTATCTCCACAGTAAAGCATTGAAGTTTATACATGTGCCCATATTAGGGTGCAGTAAGTGAATTAACTCTGCTGTAGGATAGTACCTTCAGGGGCAGTACTATCTTACAGTGGAGTAATGAAGTGTGACAAAGCACATGTGTAGATGGGGATGGGCTGGCTAGAGCACAAGGCTGCTAAAATGCAGGAGCTGCCTGCTTTACGGCTCCACACTTTAGAACTCTTGTGCTCCAGCCAGCCCCTCTGCTGCTTGATGCTGCCACCTGGAGCCCCAAGCTGACCCCACGAGCCTGCTGCCAGCCAGAGGCTGCTCCACCCCTTCTTAGACTGTGTAGATGCTATGCCCAGGAACAGCTGATTCTGGCTCAAACTGCTCCATTCTTTATTGTGTCACGTTAATTTCACATGGAGATTCACCCACAGTATGCTAAACACGTTACAGATTTCAATACAATAGAAAGAAAGCTATCTATTTCTGGTAAGAGAGTCTTTATTCTTACCTCTTCCCCAGTATAATGTACTGGGTTCAACTTTTTCTCTCAAATGTTGGAAACTGATATGTTCTATGGGGATATGGTACTTCATTGTGTATCTTATCCTCTCACCAGATTTTCTGCCTCCAACGTCTCAGGGTATGACCAAACATTTACTTGGAACAATTTCAAAAGGGAAGACAGCATGCAGCAGCTGTTACACTCTAAGTGGTATATGCACACCAGCATGTAGTGATACAAGTAAGCTAAACTGTCCCAACTTGAACCCTGGATAAAGCAGAGTTAAAGTTATAGTGGTTTTGCTGCATTGTATGATTACAGGCTTCTGCATACATAACTATTACGGCATAATAGTTACTGCATGGTGCAAAGGAGTAGCAGCTCCCCCTCTCCTTTTGAAACCATCCCCTTAGAGTTACAATTGTGTAATACAGCTGCTTCTTGCTTAACGTCATTGTTATGTTCTTGAAAAATGTGATTTAAAAGAGAAACAATGTTAAGTGAATCCAATTGTTACAGTAGTTACCTACTAGCAGGCAGTGGCCAAACAACGTTATAACTGAACGTTGTGCAACTTTAAACGAGTATGTACTCTAATAGATCAACAACGTAATAACGAAACAACATTAACCCGGACAACATTAAGTGAGGAGTACCTGTACTCTGCCTTAATTGCAGTTTTTATATACTGTTTCAGAAAACAGTGAGCAAAATCTACACAGACTGATGAGAGGGAGTGAAGTCTACAGTCCTTAAAAGACATTCACTTCCTGTTGAGTTGAGCAGAGATGGGAAGCTGGGTGACAGCGACCACGAGCTGATCACCTTCACCATCCGCCATAAAGCTGGCGAGTCAGTCAGCAACACAGAAGTCCTTGACTTCAGAAAAGCCGACTTTGACAAGCTCAAGAGGCTAATCAGTCA
>NW_017728886.1:194824133-194842869 GCF_001723895.1 Crocodylus porosus | reverse complement strand
TACTGTCCGAGCCCCCAAGGTCTGGAACAGTCTGCCAGCAGAGGTGGTTCAAGCACCTACATTGAACACCTATGACCCCAGCTGACTTCCTGCCCTTTGGGCAGGGGGCTGGACTCGATGATCTCCTGAGGTTCCTTCCAGCCCTAATGTCTATGAAATCTATGAAATCTACAATTAGTCTGCTTACTTCATTCACATCCAAGGCATAATGAGGTTTTTGGCCCACTATCCAAGCAGGCAAAATGTTCTATCATCTGGTAAAGGAATTTGCTCACTAAGTGGGATCACAAAGCCAATGCAGTTGACACCTTGTCACAAAGGTGGCCAAAGAGACATTTTTTACACATCGCGTTTTGTTTTCTTGCCAAAATGCTACAGAGATTCAGACCAGAAACAGCACTTGTAATTTTATAACTCTAGTCTGGTAAAAGAGGCCTGGCCAGTTAATGTCATTATAAAATGAGGAATAAACCTTAAATTTATTACACAAAAAATGTGTAATAAATTTGTGGCTGGTACCTATCACACTATTAAATGAACATGTGGCCAGGTCTGGTATAATAATGTTGTGGCTTATTCCTTGTTTAATCACATCATTAATTTCATTAACGTTTGGCCAGATAAAAACAAAAGACTTGATTAACTGGTTAATGATATCTTAAGTGTAACATGTACCAGGGACCTCAGTGGCCAAGTTGTCACTTTGTCTAACAGTCTTAGTGCAGCAGGCAACAGATTACATCTTATGCATATATATTACTTTTTTTAAAGCAGCATCTCTTCTACAACCTCCTGAAAGTCACAGAGGTCCTCTGTCAGTCTTAACCTGATTCTTAGTATCATTATGACTCAATCACTTTCCATTCCTTTCTCGCCAGTCTAAAACTTTTTTTAATAACAATTTCCTTTCTTCTCAGAATGTGAGAGTTGTGAGCTTTTTTGCTGAAAACCTAATGCTCTGTCTTTCATAAAGTGGTCCTTGGCACTTCAGTCTTCCTAGAAAAGATTAACTGCTGGCATTGTAGAATATGGAAAAGTTTTTGCGTTCTTCCAGTCAACTTTCTTGCATCCTGAAGAGAAATTGTAGCATGTTATGGACCTCTCAGGGTCCTCATAATACATATTCATCATGCAGCTCAGTTCAGAAAGGCAAATGCTTGCTTATGCTTTATCATCCATAACTAAAAGAAAAGAAGGCCTTGATCTTATGCTTCCATGTGGCTAAGGTATTTTATACTCCAAAATCTGCTCTTTTTTAAGAATTGTGACAACTTCATGGGCAGAAAGATTTTATGTTTCACAGGAGGAAATCTAAAGCAGCCTTGTAATAATCTATTTGTACCTTCTCCAGATTCATAGAAGGGACCTCAGTAGATCATTGAGTCTGACCCCCAGCCCTGGGCAGTAAAGAGCTCTGGGGTTAAATGACCCCAACCAGTTGCATGTCCAGCCTCCTCTTAAAGACCCCCAAGGTAAGGGAGAGCACCACCTCCCTTGGAAGCCCATTCCAGATTCTGGTAACCTGTACTGTAAAGAAGTTCTTCTTGATGTGTAACCTAAATCTGCTCTCCATCAGTTTGTGGCCATTGTTCCTAGTTACTCCAAGGGGTGCCCTGGCAAACAGAGCATCTGCTATTCCTTGCTGCCTTTCCCCACACCCCGATGAATTTGTAGGCGGCCACAAAAATCACCTCTCAGCCTTCTCTTGCAGAGGTTGAAGAGATCCAGGTCCCTCCATCTGTCCTTGTAGGGCTTTGCCTGCAAGCCCCTAACCTTATGAGTGAGCCTCCTCTGAACCCTCTTGAGGTTGTCCACATCACTCTTGAAGTGTGGTGCCCAAAACTGGATACAGTACTCCAACTATGGCCTGACCAGTGCTGCATGGAGGGGAAGTATCACCTCCCTGGACCTGTTTGTCATGCACCTGTTAATGCATGATAAACTGTGGTTAGCTTTACTGATCACTTCATCATACTGATGACTCATGTTCCTCCTGGTGTCAACTATGCAGCTTGAGGTACAGTTTCCCTCAAACCGCTCCACCTATCTTCTTGACACTTGGCAGGCTTTGTGGCCTCACCAGGGGCTACCACTTCTGCATTTTTCACCCTGCTGTGGCGTAACACATACACGTGACATGAGTTTTGCTTTCAAGAATTTGGGGTGCAGTTTCCCCCAACTCCCTGTACCTATCTCCCTGAAACTTGGCAGGCTTTATGCTCTCAGCAGAGGCTGGCACCACTGCAGGTTTCATCGAAATTGGACAAAAAACAACAAAGTTATAGATATTCCATTTTTTTCCCCATTATACTCTATGGCCGAATCTCCAAATTGGCTCTGAAGCTTCAGAGCTGATTTGGCTGAATTGAAGCAGGAAACTGATTTGGAGCTCCGAATCGAATCACTGGTGTCCAAATCAGCTGAATCCGAACCCGGATCAAATAGTTCCCTATTTGCACAGGCCTATTGGTGACACTTTTGTGCTTGTCTGTGATCCAGTTGGGAGATTTGTCTTGGTACGCATTCAGGAATACAGAAGCAAAAAAAACTTTAAAGAGTTCAGCCTTGTCCCTGCTATCTGTCAATAATTGCCCTAGTTTGTCCTGTAGGGGTGCCATGCTACCCTGTGTCTTCTTTTTACTGCCTGTATACCTGAACGTGGACTTTTTGTTGTCTTCAATTTTTGTTGCCAACCTAAATTCCATTTCTGCTTTGGCCTTTTTAACGGCTTCCCTGCAAGTGTGGGCCAAGTAGGTATATTCCACCTTGATAGCTACCCCTATATGCCTCTTTTCTTGCCCCTAGGCTTTCCTGGATTTCCCTGTTCAGCCAAGAGGGTTTCTTGGCCCCTTTGCTCCTTTTCCTGAGCAATGGGATTGTCTCTTTCTGTGTCTGAAGGATTGTTCCCTTTAGGAACGACCACCCATCCTGGACTCCCATCTCACCAATGCTCCTGTTCTTCAGTGCCTCACTAACTAATCTCCTGAGCCTTTTTGAAGTCTAGCACTTCTGCCCTACTGGTTATCTTTCCCACCCTACACCAGATAATGAATTCATTCAGCTGATGGTCACTGCTCCCTAGGTTACATTGTGTCATAGATTTCATAGACATTAGGGCTGGAAGGGACCTCAAAAGATCATTGAGTCCAACCCCTTGCCTAAAGGGCAGGAAGTCAGCTGGGGTCATAGGATCCCAGCAAGATAAGCATCCAATTTGCTCTTGAAGGTGTCTGTAGGTCCCCCACCAGATCATCCCCTGTATCCAACACCAAGTGCAGTAATGCTTTCCCCCTAGTGGGACCTTATAGTCCCTGTGTTAGGCAAAGGTCCTGTATGCAGGTTAAGAACCTATATGAGCAGTTACATGTGGCTGACTGTTCCTCCCAGCAGATGTCGGGGTAGTTTAGATCACTCGTGACAACCGTGTCCCTTCACAGTATGGCCTCTGAGAGATGTCTTGAGAATTCCAGGTCCAGCTCATCCTTCTGATGTGGTGGCCTGTAATAGACCCCCCCACCAAGTCCCTTTCCCCCCCGTCTCCCTTGTATTCTGACCCACAATACCTCCATTTGCCCCTCCTCTCATCCCATCTTGATTATGGAAAATGTATATTGCTCCTTAACATAGCGTCACCCCCCTTTCTCCCACTCTATCACATCTGTACAGCCCTCAATGCTTACTGCCCAATCATGGGCAGGGTCCCACCAGTTTTCAATTAGCTCAACCAAGTCAAAGTTTTTATTTGACTTATTTGACTTTATTCAAAATTATGTAAACTAGATATCCAGTCATCTAGTACTACCTTTTGTAAATGTGTTTCATGTTGTAACATCCCGGTAACCATGAGAAAAAGGATTAGCTTCTTTGGTATCTGTCCATTGCTGTAGGTAGTATTCTTGATTGGACACAGGTATGAAAAACATAGATCTGTGGTTCTCATGAATAGGAGTAGGAAAATTTATCTGTGTCATACCTAAAAATTTCCTTTCTTGGAATAATGAGGTCCACCGATCCAGCCCATCCTGAATGGGCTGTTAATTGTGGAAAGAGACTGGGTTATTTATTGGCGCTCAGTTTGCTTTTCATTGATTTCCTTGCTGTGCAGGAGGATTGTTCTATTTAGTCTTAATGCTTAATTTCCTTTCCCACATAGAGTGGCTAGAGATTTCCTAGGATGCAGGAGTGTTTGAAGTGGCAGGTTTCTCAGAGGTTAAGCCACACCTCCCCTCTCGTTTCAGGTCTTTCCTCAGCGGGGTAGACTATAGGCCAGGGTTTCTCTCCTTTTCCTTCCTCTGCTCTCTCTTCTCTGCTTTGAGAGAGAAACACTTTACCTCAAAATGGGCAGGTGCTTTGATTGAGGTTTGGCATCATTAGAATTGGTCAAGTGACAGCTTCTCCCAAGTCTTGGTGCTGGCATCCATTTCTGCTTTCTTGAGGTAGGTAGTGGTTAGGATATGAGACATCTGGGATCTAGGTCCTGCTCAGCCAAAGGAGAGTTGAACCCACATCTACTTTGCATTAAGTAGTCATCAGCTAACATACATAAACATCATTGGGAAATAATGTACAGAACCTAGAACTCTAGGTATTTCTTTCAGAAAGACATCATAGAAAAAATGATTTAAACCACTCCAAAACTACTTCTGTAGGCCTCAGAATCTTGCTAGCAATTACATGCTCCACTAGATCCCAAATGCTACAGTTGATAATCTAATAATCTTTGAATGCCCAAATGGAAACTATTTAAGTCAGTAATAAAGAAGTATGCTTAACTATTATGTAAGTTACAGACATCTGTCTATGGTGTCTTTTTGGAAGAAGTACCCCTACATAAGAATTAGTCTTTTTTGTTGATACTCTATTAGATCAGCCTTAGGGAAGATGAAGAATAAATTTTTAGGTTAGTAACCTACCACATTTCATAGCTTGCCAAGCAAGTTTTCTCACTTTGCTGCCAGTGCCAGTTATTCAGGAGTACAGTGCTCATGAGACCAGCAGCAAGAACCATGGCAACAAAATCATTGATAAGGAATAAGCTTCAGTTTACGCCCCAAATGGCAAATTCTGTTTCAGTGTGAATCATTTGTTCTGCAAAGTTCTAAGGTGGAATCCTGAGCAGAGAGAAACTCAATAAAGTGTTAGGGAAATAAATGCTTTAACCTGTCCATTTTCCTATTTTACTGGATTTCAAAAGAAATTACTAGTCCTATATAAGGACAGAATTTCCTTTTATTTTAACTTCAATTAAAGTTAAAAGACCAGACTATGGAACCTTCTTAACTCAGAGGTATGACCTGGAACTGGACAATGCCCAGGTAGGGAATGAGGTCAGCTCTAGTCTCCACAGGCAGTATAATATCAAGGTTCTTTCAAGCAGTAAATAGTTAAGCTTATCTTCCCTGAGATCTGCCCAAAGTGCAACAAAGTTATATGATTTATTCTTTCAAAGAAGTGACATTTAATTTCCTGTGTTTCCTTTTCATAAGGACATACTTCCTGTCCTTAATCATATCAATTACAGTCTCTGAAATTTCTACACTGGGAAGATACAAGCCTTCCTGCCTTGCCTTGCAGACAAGGGTAGTTTTTCATATTCCAGAGTGAGTCATAACCATGTCATACAGAAATTCATACCTATTTTGTCATGCCTTTTAACACAACTAGCATCTTGGGCTGATTCTTGCCTGGGACAGCAGTTCTGTAGTAATTAGTACTTATCAGCTTTCCTCTTAGGGATTAAAGGGCATTTTTGCACATGCTGCAGGACAGTGCCAGGCACTTTTATTAGCGAGCTGCGCTAATTAAAAGCTCCTGCGTGTCACGTGTATCAACGTCCCTCCACTGAAAACATGGTGGCAGGGCACTTTGAATTAAAGCTCATCAAACCTGTTTTATTTCAAAGCGCCCCACCGCCATTTTTTCAGCATGGGGCTGCTGATGCATGTGATGTGGAAGGCTGCCAGAACACATCAATTTCTGTGCTCCAGCAGACTCGTTTAATCAAGTCTTCTCTGACGCACTGGATTTCCAGCATGTTGAAGCAGGCTCCATGCATGTGTATAGGAACCCATAGTGCTTACTAAACTCCTCAAAATAGGGATGTGAAGAGAAAAAGAAAACCTACTTACCCCTAACTGTTGAACCTGCTGTGTTTGGCCTCTCCAGATCTGCACTTCCCATTCTCCTTACCTGTCTTTTTAGAGACTTTTTTTAGATTCTTTTGATGAGTAGAAGGAGGAATGGGATACTTGATCCTTTTCAATAACCATACTTTGACCAGATCCTTTACATAGGTGAGGTGGCAGACACAAAGCCCCAATAAGCACTGCTAATTTAGACCACTTTGGAGGTACAGGAGATGCATCCATAGGTATGAATCTATAAAGACATAGTACTTCAAAAGCCAGTACTTCTTCCTGCAGAACAGATCGAAATAATAAAAATATTTTCATGTCTAAGATTGAGTAACCAATGTTAGCAGGTAAGTCCTTCCAAAACCTGAACAGTTGTCTTGTAAACTAAGCCTGTAAGACACTGTAAAGACAGTACCCCACAACATTGTTTTTAGAGTTTTATATGTCATACTAGAACTTCACTTAGTATTTTTATGTCAGGAGATGAAAATTAGTACATGTTCAATAAAAGTAGTTATTTGTAAACAAATGAAAATTTGACTGTAATAAACTGGAAGTATAGAAGTTGTCAATGCACTTAAAATAAAATGTTGGAAATAGTGTAATAGAAAAGATGACTATGTACCACATTGGCATAATATGTTAATTTTTCAGTCTTTTGGGTTACAGTTAGTGGGTATCATTAGTTAGTGGGGATAAAAAGAAAAGGGGAAAGAAAAAAAATGGAGGAAGAGCCAGAAACATAAGAACATAAGAAAGGCAATCGGTAGATATATGGAATGCCTGAACAGAGGGGAATTATTTTTCAATACCTTCAGCATTCAGTACAATGTTAGAAATGTTATTTTATTTTCTTATTCTTTGCTTTTTTTGCGTGGAATCAAAAACAGATTTTAAGAAGTTGTATTAAAATTTTAACTGAATATTGTCTTGTACTTCTTCCCTCCAAATAGTTAGAAATCTAGGGGGAAAAAATTCTTTAAAAAAAACCTCACTGTCCCCACTGAAGGTACAGGACATGCAATACTGGACATTAAGGTTCAGTAGCTGCCATTATGCTTTCATTAGGCAGACATTTGTTATCAATGAAATGCTGCAGAACTATTGTTCCAAGGCTATTGCTGTAAAATCATAGTGCATTGTAGTTTGTTGGAGGTTAGTAGCACTTGTTAATTTGATCAAGGCTGAAGTTTACGGAGGATAAAGTAAACAATGCAAACTGCAGACACCATCAGTTTCCTATGGGCAGTGAAGTGTAGTTTGTTCCATTTACACTTCACAACAACATCTGATGGGCTTTGTCAGTGCTGCACAGAGTAATTAAACCTGAAATCAATAGCAGGCATTTGTCATGTTTACAGCCGCTCTTTCTGCTGGGTTAAACTCATCAGTTTAGTGCCGTTCTGTTTTACTGCAGAGACACGCTCCATTATTTCTTCAGGTACAGTTGAGATATTCAGTTACATGCCCAATAGTTTGAATACGACAGTAAGATTAAAAGGGGCAGGCAAATGGACAGTTTTTGTAATTTATTCACTGATTTCCTTAAAAGGTGTTGGATTTCCATTTTCTTCCATCTAGCCTTTTATGAAAACCTTTATGCCCTAAGATAATACATTCCCATTGTCCAACAGTGGCAAAGTAGGCAGAATTAAAATTGTATACAAGTTGACACAGAATATAACTTTACTCTAATCATAGGTACCACAAAGAACTAGTAAAGATAAAGCACTCATCCTAGAACAGTGCAAAGCTCATTCAGACATTGGTTTTGTTCATAGTTCTTTTGGGGTAAAGCAGGCTTTTCTTTTTTTGTTCATCTTAAATCAGCCGCTCCCGCCCATTTTCATCTCTACCTTCCGTTTTTATGTTCTCTTTGATATTCTTTCTCTTCTTTTCCACAATTTTCTAAATTATGGGGTCAGAGCATGCTGAATTTTATAGCAAGAGAGTTTTCAGTTCAGTGGTAATCTAGTTAGTCTTTTGATTTGAAATTTGAGGGAGATTCTTTCAAGAAACTGAAAAATTATGCACTTGCTACTATATGATTTTAATGTGAATCTTAGTAACCCATTAAAGAAACAGTCTTTGTCTAAAAGTACCTGCTTATCGTCTTACTATGATTACATAGCTGTCTTTGAGTTACAAGTATTCCCATCCTTACCGAGTGTTCAGATGTGAACGATATTCACTCATAACAGTGAAGTTTGACAAGTTGGCTATACCACAAAGATGTGCTCATACTGCAGGCTTGTTTCCAGTTTTCCTGCACTGTTTGTGGCTCACATGCTTTAAAAATGTTTTAATCATGGTAATAGGAGTAACTTTCCAAAAATGTTCTGCTCCTGTATTTATTTGTACCTTTTCCAGATCATAACACCTATGTTTGGAGTTGATAAAATTGACTTGTCCAATCTGCTTTGAAAGCTTGAAAAAATTCTCCTTCCACAGGCTACTCAGAAACACTATTTAGGCCAAACACACAAAATATTTCAGTTTGGGAAATCTTAACTTTATAGTTTTTTTCATCCTAAATGTTTTACAAACTAACATAGTGTATGCAGGGGTTACTTCATCCACTGTTGAAGTGCAGTTTGGGTGAAACATAGCAACTGCTTGACACTGCACAACAGCTTGGGACTGGAAATTAAGGATCTCTCTGTGTTTGTAATTGCAGTGGGAAATTAGGTAGGCTGAATGTAATTACCTGAATTGGAAATTGGCCAGGAGACTGGAATTAACACACCTACCCATAGGAAGTGTTTCCTGGGATTGCTAATCACCAATTTGGGTAGGACCTTCCATTTACATCTCATCCATAAAATAATTCCTACAAAAGTACAATGTCCCCAGTGACATTCTTGGGCATTGATTCAACACTGGCACAAAGGACATAATATAGCTTACTTCGATGGTCAATACTGCTTTCTGCAGCATGGTTCTCCTATATAAGTCCTGAGCACTCTTGTCCCTGCTTATCATGTGGTGACATCATGGCAGCATATGTGGCTTAAAGCCACATGAACTACAGAACTGAGGAAAGTGACTAGCACCAATGCAAAATTTCTATTTTTCCTGTTCAAGTAAAATCATTTTTGCCTCCTTGGAGATAGAGGCAGTTATGCCTTACAAAGTAAGAAATGTAGAATAAAGTTATAAAGCAACATTAGGGCATCATGAAGTTCTTCAGTGAAAAGCTTATGATTTTTCTCATGCTTTGAGGGTAAGGATGCCTGAGAACTGAAAGGAATCCAGTTTATTTCATGTTTTTCATTATATTCCCTTGTATTGTGAAGATGGAATAAACTATACTTTATCCTGAATCACTATTTGTATACAGCATTTCAATTTCTATAACAGACACCTATAAAAGTTAACTATATAACTTATTTATGTTTATCATGATTGACCAATCCTGATAAAAGAAGTGGGAGATGGGGTTCCTTTCATTTCTGTTTCCTGTCTCAGAAAGACAGCTTTCAATTTGCCTTATGTCAGAATACTAGCCAGCTTCTTCAGCTATCTTTGTCTGAAGTGCCCCGTGGCTCCAGGTGAAGCAAGCAGAGCAGAGATTCACTAGGCTCAGCCTGCTGTCATTACAACCTAGAAGTGGGCATTAAGGCTTTAAGCAAATATGCATCATGCACCATAAAACTTCGTGTGGTGGACCAGCTTGCTCTCTGTAACAGGGAAGCAGCTTTTTAGATTTTTCCTCATCCAGTAGTTAAATTTAAAACCTAGAGTAAAAAATTAACCATTTTGAGTTCATGTGAGGATCTACCTGCCTTCCATCTAGAACAGGTTGTGCTGGCTGGAGGTGTGGTCCAAGTGGTTGTACGCAAACTCAGCCAAGGGTAGGAAGGTGGTTCTGGTGGAAGTTTAGGAAACACCATAGGTATTGTTACAATACTTGGTTGGTCTGTTCCATCTGGCCATCGGTCTGCAGGTGGTAGGCAGATGGAAGGTGCTTTTCCATCCCCAAAACTGGAGAAATTCCTGCCAGAAGTGAGACATGCACTAGGATCCCTGGTCTGACATGATGCTAGTGGGCATTCAGTGAAGCCAAAAGATGCTCTCCAGGAAGAACTGGACTGTTTCAATGACTGTGGGCATACCATGGCAGGGAACAAAATGTGTCATTTTGGTGAGGTAATCTACTACCACCAGGACCCTGGTGTGGCCCAGGGAATGGGGAAGGTCTTTGGTGAAATCCAGGGAGGCCATGGCCCAGAGCTGAGGAGGAGTGGGCAGGGGATGAAGGAAGCCAAAAGGATTGGTGCTGTGGGTTTTGGTGCAAGAACAGGTTTTCCAGGACATGGTATAGGCCTTTGTCTGCCTACATGTTTGGTCACCAGAAATTCTGGGCCAGGAGCCTCTCAGTCTTCCTTTGGTCAAAGTGCCCTGTCACCAAGCTGTTGTGGTAGAGTCTGAGCACCTTTACCGAGGGTTGCTTTTCTAAGATGTAGATGTGCCCTCAGTGGTAGAAGATGCCCCACTCTAATCTGAAATCCTGTTCTGCTTGGGTGACCTGGTCTAAGAGTTTAGGGAAAACCTTAGTGAACAGAGGGTGGATCTGAGGGATTCCATCAAGTCCCTCTTTCTGGCAAGAACTTGCAAAGTTCTTGGGTCCCAGGATCATGGACAGGTACCCTGCTGTGATGTCCAAGTATTTGCCCTTGTGTGGGACAAGGCCTTATGGGACAACTACAAGGCCCTGGCTGGTAGGTAATGATGAAGTGGAATCAGGAGAATAAAGACTATCAAGCAAATTGTTGCTGTTTCAGGGTCTTCAGCGATCAGAGACACTCCAGCTTTTGGTGATCAGTCAGGATCTCCACAGGGTGACGGGCTCCCTCCAAGTGGTGGTGCCACTAAAACACCCTTAGTGGCAAGAATCTGTTCATCTAGGTGTTATAGTTATATTCTGTGAATTTAATCTTCCTGGAGCAGTAGTTGTAAGGGTCTCTGGAGCATGCTGTGTTGGGGCAGGGCAGCCCTGATTGCAAAGTTAGTGGTTTTGGCCTTCACCATGCAAGGGAGGGCTGAGTCAGGATGGGTGAGGATGTGCAAGTTGGTGAAGGCCTGTGTAAGGTGGTCAAAGACAACCTGGTAACCAGTGGAAGCAAGCCCCCCCCCATTTTTTATGAGGTCCATGATGGGAGCTACCGGTGCAGATCAGTTCTAGATAACCACCTATAAAAATTGATGAACCCCAGGAAACAATGAATGCCCCAAACATCACATGGAGAAGCCCAGTCCAGCACTGAAGTTACTTTATTGGGGTCCATTGCTAATCCCTCAAGGCTGATTATATACCCAGGAAACCTACCATTGTGCAACTCATATTTTTCCATCTGTTTTTTTGGGTAGTAGTTCCAGCACCAGGCAGATATGCTACTTATGCTCTCCTTGGCTCTCAGAAAAATTAAAGATGCAGTCCAGATAGATCATTATGAACTGATGTAGGACACCCTGTAACAAGTTGTTCCAAAAGTGCTAGAAGGTGGCCAGTGCACTGGTGAGACTGAACACATTACTAGGTATTCAAAATGTCCTTAGCTAGTCTGGAAAGCCGTGTTCCATTCATCCCCCTCCCAGAATGTGGGCCAGATTATATGCTCCAGTCTTTCAAATAGCTTGCTGATTGGTGGGGAACAGGTACTAGTTC
The DNA here is from genome assembly GCF_001723895.1 of Crocodylus porosus. Classification (NCBI taxonomy): domain Eukaryota; kingdom Metazoa; phylum Chordata; order Crocodylia; family Crocodylidae; genus Crocodylus; species Crocodylus porosus. The sequence continues at coordinate 194,831,067 of NW_017728886.1, read as the reverse complement.
CTGACCATGATCTCATTTAGGGCCTGATAGTCCACTCACAAACCTAGAGACCTGTCCTTTTTCTTAACAAGCAGGACACGGGCATCAGCCAGGGACATTGAGGGATGAGTGAACTCTTTGGCCAGGTTCTCCTATATATATTCCCTCAGGACTCCCTGTTCTGGCTCAAACAATGAGTGTAAGCAGCCAAAGGGTGCCCTGGCCTCAGGTTGGAAGTCGCTAGGGCAGTCTTGTGGCTGATGCAGTGTAAGTGCAATTTTTCTTGTTGGAAAGATCAATGATGTCCAGATACTTGGCTGGAAGAGTAGTGGCCTATTCCTGGACTGGTGCCTTCAACACCCTAAGCCCTACTTCCTGGGGTACCAAGGGCTGAGCTACTGCTGTCCTTGAAGACCAGAGCTTGCAGCGCCCGCCCCTCATTGTGAGAGATGGAATTGCTGAGGCAATAGCCTTAGTATTGGTTTAGTGTGGCAGACAGGTCTTCTGGCAACAGCGTTCCCTCTAAGCTGCACAGTGTGCACGGCCACACAGGAGCTCCTGGCAGTGCAGTATGAGTGTGCTTGTGCAGCCGTCCACACTGCACAGCTTAGAGGGAACGCTGTGTGGCAGTAGGTGGAATTAAATTGGATCGTCCCACACTGCCAATAGATCAACAGGTTGTGGAGGGCCAGTCAGGGGATTCCTAATATCAGATGTTCTTGAAAGAGATCCAGAGGTGGGCAGTTTCTAAGGATATTAGCCCTAAGGTAAGTGGTGTGTTGTGAACTGACCCAATCATCACCAGATTGGTACTGTTCCTTACTGGGATGTGCCTGACACCTTGGTGAAGTTGATATCCATGAAGTTGCCTGAGGCACTTGAGTCAGACATGGTCAACTGCTGCACCATAGACATGATGGGGTGGGGAAGGTGTAAGATTACCTGCATTGGGGAGGGATACAGTCCCATGATGACTCCTACTTTTAAGGAAATGGTGACATAGTTGATGAAGGGCCAAGCCACAGACCCAGTGCTAGACCCAAATCCTCTTACTGTGGCCACATATCCCAGTTTCCCAGTGGTAGGGCCCTCTTGCATTTGGTGGGGCAGGCAGCTGAAAAGGGCCCTATGTGCACCACAGTACAGAAGCCAGCTACTTGCTGCCTGCTCTTTTCAGCATTAGACAGGCATAGTCTACCTGCATTGGCTTCTCCAGTGCCTGGTCCTGGAGTAACAGAGGAGCCAGGATTGAAGCATAGGGGCTCTTCTGAGTGGTCCTCTTCCTCAATATGCCATTAGAAAAGATGGTGGTCAGTTTCTTTGCACAGCTCAATCAAAGGGACCAACCTGGTAAGGGTCTCAACCTGAGCTAGTGTGTCCTTCAGTGCTTCACTTAGGCCTTGGCAGAACTGGAATAACTGGGACTTCTCATTGCACTTGGTGTCAGGCTCAGTTGCTGAAAGTCAGCCGTATACTGGCTTAATGGCCAGTTTTCTTGCTGCAAAGTCTGGAGGGATATTTCTTCAGATCTGGATTGCAGGGGTCTGAAGACTGTTTCACATATACACAAGAATCTTTCCAGGCCTTTTAATACCAATTCCTTGCTATGTTATATATAAAATGCCATGTATAGTTTTTTTAAGTACAGTAAACTAAACTTGATCATGTGTAAGGCATGCAAATGGTAACATCATATGTCCAAAACCTGTCTCCAGATAGTAATAAAAAAAATAATTTTAAATATATTTCCATCCTGTTGATCTACTTATGATTGTCATTGCTGTTATAATGTACCACCATGTAGTACATTGTCGACATTTCAAATGATAATATTAAAGTGAGTGTAATTGCTCTGATAAATACAAAAGGAATATTGACTTAATCTGTGACTGTAAAATTACAATGTTTTCTTGCAGGTGACGGCCCAGAGATCTTATGGTAGAATATTTGGTCTTCTCTGGGTGCATCTATGCATGCAAATGCAGTGGGGTTACTCTGGAGAAAACTCACTCTGGGCAGGTGTCTACATGTGTGGGGATCCTGCACTGCTGCTGGAGTGGGCTCCAGTGACAGAGCCCGGGTAGGGACAATGTCCCCTTGCCCCAGCAGCAGGGAGCTCCCGGCCCTGCCTTGCCAATCCTCTTACTGTGGATATCAGGGGGCTTGGAAAGAGCTGTGAGAGAGGACAGGTTCCCGCCCCCTACCTCAATCTACCAGTGGGGCAGCAAGCAGCAGGAATCTCCACCCAGCTAGGCACTCACTCTTAGCTGCCCCATTGGTGAATCAGGACAGGCGGCTGGGACCTGCCCCTCCCCTGCAGCTCTTTTCAAGCCCTGTGCTTCAATCACCTGATCAGGAAAAAGGTCTCTGGTACTGGGATCTGCCCCTGACTGGGACAGTTCCCAGCCAGCCCCGGGCTACACGGGTAAGTCTTTATGTGCAGCCCAGAGCTGGCTGGGGACTGCCTACAATGGGATAGTACCCAGTCACCTCCAGGCTGCACATCCCAGCCAGCTTCAGAGTGGGTGGGGAACTTTCCTCATGCAGGGAGCTCCCAGCCACTGTTCCATAATTGTGATCATGGAGCTGGGGCTAGGAGCAATTGTCCAGGCTGGTGTCAGACCCCACCCCAGCAGGAAGCATTTCCTGGTGGAGCAAGGAGCAATTTGGCTACTTGGCTGCCTACATGTGCCATACTGGGTAACAATTACTTGGCAGGTAGCAAATTAACTGCTGAGTAGAGGACTAAGAGTCAGCATGTGTAGAAAATGATATATACTATGCAGTAAGTGGCTCTATGCGCAGTAAAGCATCTCATGTAGACACATCCTGTATTTACAGGAAGTTATATAAATAATTATGTACACTAAAGCAGTAGCTGTCTTGCTACTGCCCTTATAAAGGTCTGGGACCTAGCTTTGTGGCTAACCTGGTATGCTAAGAAATTTCTGCTGCCCCTAGCGGATTGATTTGATAGTATTTTAATTTTGGTCATTCGACTAGGACCAAGAACTTATCCAAAAAATGTAAGTGCATTTCACAGTGATTTTAAAAATGTAGTTTGTATTTCTTTTTCTGTTTCATATTTTCCAAGATATATTTAGTTTTTCTCAGTAATATTTTTCATAGATTTCATACATTTTCATAAACAGGAAGTCAGTTAGGGTCAAAAGATCCTGCAAGATAAGCATCCGAATGTTTCCTAAAAGAGTCCAGAGTACGGGTTTGCACCACCTCTGGAAGGAGTCTATTCCAGGCCTTGGGGGCTCACACAGTAAAGAAGTTTTTCCTTATGTCCAGCCTAAAACAATCTTGGAGGAGTTTATGACCATTTGACCTTGTCAACCCTTGGGGTGGGTGCTCTAGTAAACAGGCATCCCCCAGATTCTGATGCACACCCCGATGTATTTATAGGCTGCCACCAGGTCCCCCCTGAGCCTGCGCTTTTACAAGCTGAAGAGTCCCATGGCTCTCAGCCGCTCGTCATAAGGCCTGTCCTCCTGCCCTCTGATCATGCGCATGGCTCTCCTCTGGAATCTCTCAAGCTTCTCCACATCCTTCTTGAATTGTGGAGCCCAGAATTGGATGCAGTACTCCAGCTGTGGCCCAGTACAGCGGGAGGATGACATCCTGAGAGTTACTTGAGAAGCATCTATGGATGCAATCCAGAGTTTTGTTCGCTTTTGTGCAACATTGCATCGGTGGCTCATGTTCATCTTGTGGTCAATCATGACCCCCAAGTCCCTTTCATTCATGGTGCTAGCGAGCATATCACTGCCAAGCCTATAAGTGTGATGTGGGTTTTTTCCCCCCAAGGTGGAGTACCTTGCATTTTTCCATGCTGAATGTCATCAGGTTTTAATCCACCTACTTTCTATGCCTATCAAGGTCAGCCTAGATCACCAGCCTATCCTTGGGTGTGGACACCGTACCCCAAAGCTTGGTGTCATCGGCAAACCTGGCTAGTCTGCTTCTGACACCAGTGTCCACATTGTTAATAAAGATGTTAAAGAATACAGATCCAAGGACGGAGCCTTGGGGGACACCACCGGTCATGGAGCATCATGATGATTCGCTTCCGTTGACTATCACTCTCTGGTTCCAACCTCGAAGTAAATTCCCCAGTCATTGGACTGTGATATAGACAAGGCTGCAGTTTTTAAATGGAATTTTTGAAAGTTTTCAAAAAAATTAATTTCAACAGGAGGGAGCACTTTCCCCTGCTTTTTAAAAATCTTTTTCCACTGGAATAAAGGAGTGAAGAGAATGGCAATGTTTTAAACATTTTAAATGAAACTCTTAAAAAAAAACCAAACTTTTTTTTCTTCTGCTGAAATGAAGTTTTCCAACTTAGTTTTCCATACTAAGATGAACATTTTAGCTCAATTTTTATTCTACTTGAGAGAGCATTTTCCATTAGTGGAAAATTTTTCAACAAAAAAGTTTTGAACAGTTCTAAACGGAACTTTAAAAAGAGAGAGTGCATACTGAATTTCTAGCACCAAATAGTGTGCTTCAAATTCTCTACATAGATAGCAATCACTTGATTTTAGTTGTTCACAGCCATCTGTAAACTAAGCTGATACTATTAAATGAAAAAAATGAAGTAAACTCAGGCCATGCAAAACTACCTCTGTCTTTTGTTTTTAGTCTTTTTAATTATGGGAGTATAGCCTAATAGAGTATATGAAAGCAACAAAGTAAAACAGCTCAGCAGTTTTCAGTCATTCATTACTGGACTTTAGAATTCTGTGAAAAAGCCTAATTGGAATTAAATGTTAAACCCAGAGAAGATTGTGAAAGAATATTCACTGTGAAGTATAATAGAAAGAAACTTTATTTTTATTACCATATAAATATAGAGAGAGACATTATCACAAAAAAGAACTTAAGAAAAAAAATCTTGTCCAGGAAGACCAACAGGGCTTTATCATATATATTATTATAATGCCAATATTAATTCAAGCAAAATGGCTTGTCAGTGAACTGAAGAATTTTGACTATTCAAAATGATACCTACAAGGTTGCTTTTGGACTTTTACTTTGGAAGTAAATAGCAATAAAGTCTACCAACATAAAAGGAATATTGTTATCATTTATTAGTTAACGTTTTCCATTTTTCAAAGTAATGTAAATGCCTATTCTAAAAATGTATACCTACTAAAAGTGCATGGACCTTTAGTAGGGATGGGTGCTAACTATTACTATATTTTGTTACAGTATGCATTACAGTAAGCAAATATTGTCTTTGGAACCACGTGTTAATTAATGCTGACTATTTTTATGATTGTAATTTCATCAAAGTATGACAGCTGTGTGATCTGTGTACTCAAACATGTTGCAAATTGAGTAGGTTATTTGTGTTAGAGATATTTCTAATATTTGTAGTGTATACAGATATATAACAAATTTACCTTGTAATACATCTTCTTGAGAAGGTAAATAATAATAATTATATATGTGATATTACAAATCTCTCTGATACAAAAACCCTACATAGTTATACTATGTAGTGATATGTATAGTATTACAACTTTCCCTAACACAAAAAGCCTGCATTGTTAATCAACTTATATACCAGTCTATCTAATCTTCTGATCCCCTAGTGACTCAAGTTGTGTTGCCGTCTGCTGGCATCCCAGGCTACTTTGTGGCCTCCTGAAACTAACACCCCTCACAAGGAGGCATGCTAGCAGTCAGCCTGTTCTTGGCCACTCTGGCCGAGCGCCTAGCCAGCCCTGCCCCCAAGCTCTCACAGAACCAAGCCAACACAGCCTCCCTGCCCAGCCCTATCTTCTGCCTGTGACCAGCTGTCAGCTGGAGGCAGGTGGGGAGCAGGAGGGTGTGGGGGTGGAGGAAGCATCTGTAGCTTAGTATTTTTCCATCTGTATACAGTGTCAGTAGGTGGGAGGGGGACATTCTATTGAAGGAAGGATCAGGCCCCTTGGAGCTCCAGTGAATGGCAGGCAGTGTCAGCAGGTGCTCAATGCAATTGCTGCAATCACACCAGATGCCTGCTGCTGTCACCTGCCATCTGCCAGAGCTCCAGTGGGCCCAATCCTTCTTTCTGTGGAGTGCTGTTTTCTCTGCCCCATGGCACAGTGCTGCCAGGTATATGGCAACCTGTTGGTGCTGCCTGTTCTTCACCAGAACTCCAAAGGGCTCAATTCTTCTTTCTGTGGAGTGACCAGGCCACCCCTGATTGTTCGTGGGCACACCCCACCAAAACCCTGCCGTCACTGTGGACCCTACCCAGTGTCCAGCCCTAAGCTTCCAGAAGAGGCCCAAAGCTAGTCACCATGGCACTCCCAGCAGCCTAGCTGGCAGCAGCAGGGAGGATATGCCATGGTGACCTGCTCTGGGGCTCTCCTGGAAGGCTAGGGCTTGGCATGGGAGAGGGTCCACAGTGATGGCCGGGAGTTGGGGGTGGGGGGCGGTGTCAGGCAGCCAACTGGGAGTAGTCTAGCCACTCAGCTGCCCTCCAATATGCTGGGAGGTGTACAGAAGCACCCCCAACCTGCTAATAAGCTTGGCCAGTGCAGGCAGCTTGCATGCCCCCCCCCCCAATCAAAGGGTGAATGTGTATTCTGTTCAGTCCCAAACTAACCTAGGGTGCTTAGAGTAAAATGTGTAACATAGATTGCTTCTGCCTTGGGCTTCTTGAACATCTGTACTTGGCCTAAAAGAAAAGCTATAGTTTCCCTTAGTATACTCTAAAAGTATTGAAAGGTGTATATATATAATCAAACAGTGATGATGTAGGAGAAAACTTAATGAGGCAATAATAGCCAAATAAGTTTGTGTTTAACTGTCTAAAACTATTAGGCAGGAAGCAGTAATGAAATCGTAAACTGTTTTTTTGTTGATGTTGTGGTCCTTGCCTTTGTTTAGGTTTGTTTTTGTGTTAGACAAAGTATATAAACTGTAGAAGTATGTGTGTTTTGAGGGTGGGGGG
>NW_017728886.1:194798622-194822943 GCF_001723895.1 Crocodylus porosus | reverse complement strand
GCCAGAATAATTCTCTCAAAAAGCTTACCCAGGATTGAGGTAAGACTAACTGGCCTATAGTTTCCCGAGTCCTCCTTCCTCCCCTTTTTGAAGATGGGAACCACATTGGCCCTCTTCCAGTCTTTTGGCACCACGAGTGCTCGTAAAGCCATGCCAGGGTTCCCGCAATGACCTCAGCTAATTCCCTCAGCACTCTGGGGTGGAGATAATCCGGACCAGCTGATTTAAATACATCCAGTCCCTCCAGAAGTTCCCTGGCTAGATCCTCCCTGACCCTTGGCCTAGGTGCACCTCCCCTGGGGCCTGAGGGGAGCCCGGTGAGGGGCTGATCTTGTTCCTGCTCAGGAAAATGGAGGCAAAGAAGTCGTTAAATAAGTTAGCTTTGTCATCTGGTGTGACGACCAAATTTCCTAGCATGTCCTGCAGGGGCCCCACATTACCCGGTACCTTCTTTTTGCCTCCTATGTATTTAAAAAAGGACTTCTTGTTGTCCTTGATCTGGGTAGCTAGTCCCAGTTCCATACCCACCTTGGCCTTCCTGACTGCCCCCCTGCATCCCCAAGCAACCACAGTATAATCCTCCCTGGTGATGGCCCCTCCCTTCCATTGGGTGTACACCTCTCTTTTATCTAGAAGACATTCCCGGATGCTTTTGGTGAGCCATGGGGGCTTTAATACTTTTAATTTTTCTGAATCCACTAATGTTCTGGTACTTCCTTAGGTTCTCTTTTCAAGCACCTCCTTTTCAGTCAAACCTGCTTGAAACTTTTATATTTGTTATAATATCTCCCACATTCTGTGTTTTGTCTTTTGATCACTTAACAATATCACTCTTCATTTGTTTTTCTCATGCTAATAGCTCTTCCAGTCCTTGTTGGAAATTGTCTAAATGATGGTATTTTAGTGTGCTGTTTCCTGAGAGAGTTAATTACAAGGTAAAAAAAAAATCTTTGCCAGTTGGATATTGCCTCCACAAAGTGCTAGCTAAATTTTTTATTTTGTATTTTGATAAATATTTTTTCTAGTCATTTGGCAAAAAAAAGTTCTATTACATTATTATCTTAGACTAGATGGTTATTGCTGGGGTTCCTCACCTTCATAGGTGAACCACTAGAATAATTTCCTTAAATAATGGACACAGTAAGACTACACTGTTTAGGAGGGCAGCAAGTGTATGATCTGCAAGGCATTCAAGAAGCAGTGCTGGAAAGTCAGAGGTTCATGTCACTTTAAACAGAAAGTGCAGTCATCCAAGCCTGCTATATGGGGCTGCAGCAGAGGAGCATAGGCTGGCCATTAGGCAAAGGGGAAACCCCTGTGTGTGGCTGGGAAGGCACATCATTGGAAAACGGGGTGGCTTAGAGGCATATAAACCCAAGGCCTGAGGCAAAAGGGGCAGGCTGGCCCTTCATGCTGTGGAACAAGCAGCTCCTGGGAGAGAGGAGCTTCAGGTCCATGGACTCCTCAGCTACCCAGGGGAGCTGAGTAGCTAAAGAGGAAGCCTGGCTTGTGGTGGGGCATTGCCCCAGAGCAGGGGTAAAGTTTAGTCTGGGAAGTGGCTTGCTTATATTTGTGTCATGTTTAAGTCTAAGATCAGAGGACTGCAGGGGTAATATGAAGGCCATGGGGGCACCTGAGAGGCACTCAGAATAGAGCCTTGCAAAGGTCATAAACTTTAGGGGGCCAAGCAGCATAAATGCAGCCTTGCCTGGGCCCAGGGACCCCAGGGAACTGAGCAGCCTGAGAAGGGCAAGACTAGGACCAAGGCTCAAGCAGCCCAAGAAGAACAACCAAGGTCCAAGGCAGACCTAGGCTGAGGGGGCACAGCCAGAGAAAAGGGGGTGAAGCCCCAACAATGGTTTCAGGCCTGTGGGGTCCCAGTGTTGCATTGGTGCCAGGGAGGCCCTCCAAAGAGATACCAAATGCCATCTGCAATGTGCTCTCTGGCAGACCCAGAAGTGGACCGGAAGTGCTTCTGGTCCACTTCCGGGTCTGCTGCCGAGTGCACTGGGGATCCCCCCGCGCTTCTGTTGGACACTCCATGTGTCCCAGCATTTATGAGCTGCCTGCTACCTAGAGGTATGTAGAAAAAACATTTAAAACTGTGTCTATGTCCGAATCCCTAAATCTTTCTGAACCTCTCTGAATTGATTTGGAGAGTTCCAGTTCAATTCAGAGAGATTAAAGAGTTTTCTGATTTGATTCGGATTCAGAGATTCAGCCACTGAATTGGGCCAGCTCTCCACTGAAATGCCGCACGGCCCTATGTAATGTCGCAAAAGATTGATTCTGTCTTCTAGAGTTTGGTTGCAGTATAACCAATCACTCAGAACATTTATTCCACAGAGTTTTTACTGTTGTTTTCTAATATTGGAAAAGAAAGGGGGATGGTACTTCTTGTTCAGGTGCCTGAACTTCTTTATCTGCTGCATCAGTGTTTGACTGTTGACTCTTCCATCGATCATTCCCATTACATTCCATTGACTGACCTGTTACCTTTGACTTACAACACATTTATTTTCATGGCAATACATCCAGCCTACTGGATATTCTTTTTTTTTTGAGACAAAACCATCTTTATCAATTCAGAATGTTTCTGCATGACCTTTTGGCTGGAACACATGTTCACAAAATACTAGTGTCAGCTCATTTTCAACAGCATGGTCTACATGTGTGCCCAAAACTTTCTTACTCCAGTTACTCCAGCAGTTCTTAGCTTATCTGCTTTTTAGGTTGGAAACTCAGGGTCAAGAAGTCAAACCTGATTGCATCTCCATCTATAGAATTTATTGGAACAGACTTAAACACTAGAACAGTAGAAGTATCTCTTTTACAGAAAATGTTGCAAAATATCTACTACCTGATATCAGGTTTAGAAACCACTCTTCTGTCAGCAGTCAGAAAATATCAAAGCATGCTAGGTCATATGGATCATTTATACATTTGGAATTATACTTTAGACTGTTATAGGTGTGACATATATCAGTATCCCATCCAGTTATCCATAGTGTGAGTTTGTAAAGTCCTGGAAAATGTTCTGGCCTAATGGACAATCCAGGAGAACATTTGCTTAAAAAGTCTATTAGTTTTTTCAGATGCTAGCACAAATTTGATTGCTTGCACCTCAGAAAATGGCTCAGGCATATCTAGTTCAATTTTGAACACAGATTATGGCCACAAGAAGATGTAAAACAACACACAAATGTCTTAGAACTGAGTGAGCAAGGAGGCTGGCATACAAATCTTTTCTACCACTTCTAAAGAAGGACTGTTAAAATCCTATCATTACAGAATAATTATGGGACATTACTTCATAAAAGGCCATCTTTTTTGAAATCTCAACCAAGACAACCAGTAAATACAAGTCATGTGCATTATTATTATGTGCACTGAAGCAAAATGGTTTGTCAGTGGACCAAAGTACATAAATTTAATTAGCCAAAATTTGTATTTACAAGATTACTTTCAGAGCTTTTCTTCAGGCCCAAATAGCATTGAAAACAGTAATAAATGTTCAGATCCTGAAAGAAAATCTAACAGCTATGTATTAGATAAAGAGGTGCAAGATTCAGTCCTTTATGTTAAGAAGTAGTACTGTTGGCGGAGTGATGTTGCATAAATCAAGTACTTTTATTGTCTTTGCATCTCATAGGAAGGCTAGCAAGTTGGCAAACAATCCAAGTAGGAAAACTTTTGCTTCATAAAAACTGTCTTTAAGACTGAAGTCTTTCCCAATGTAAAATTCTTCAGGTGAACCTGCTCACTACCAAAGACACGCACGGTATCCATAATTTTGTTCTTGGGAAGGGAAAAGTTCAGTCTCAATAGCTGATATCTTACTAATTCAGTGCTGTCCATAGCTGTTTAATACCTTTCTTCTGTTTTTAGCAATTCTTACAGAGCTGAAGAGGGTGAGACAGGACCAGACTCATGTAATTCTAATAGCTCCAGCATCTCCTCACCAGTTTTGTGTTTGGGAAATTTTACATGTTTCTAATCATCATGTATAACGCTGCCAATCAAAGGGATATAATCTTAGAGAAACCAGGTCTTGTGTCATTTTGGTATTCAGTCTCCCCACACAACATTGTATGGACACAATCTGAACAAGGTCTACTGTGAAGAGTTGTCTGTGACGTTTCAGAGGATTTTGTTGAACAGCAGGAAGTCTTCTACGATAAGAATTCATGCAACAAAGTGGGTTATAAAAAACTGTTACCTGAAGCAGTCTTCCACTGTATTTATTTCGGAGAACTTGTTATTTTTAAAGTGTTTTTGTTAGAGTTATTGGTAAAAGTTTACCTTTAATTTCACTTTAGCCAGTCTCAACGTGCCATCTGCCCTCAAGGTACCTGGCTTTTCTTTTATCAGTTAAACTTCTGAAGATTATTTCATATTTATCCTTCAGTTAGAACAACGATGCAGTAGTGGAACTTTAAACTTAGTTCTTTCAGCCTTGTTAGAATTACCAGCTGAACTGTTCTTTTTACTTGTGCCTCTTCTTTATCAAGGAAGGTTGTATTTCTACTGCCCATTATTTTGGGAAGCAGGATATAAGTTTCCAACCCTATTATGAAGGCAGAGGAACAATGAAACCCCATTTCAAGCATGGTCTCAGACTTTTATATCAGTCAGTATATATGCTTACACATATACTTTGTAAGACCTCAATATTCTCAATAATAGTGAAGCAAAATTCATACCTCAGGTGTAAATAAAACTTTTGTAGTATGTAAGTACAAATAGGTCTAGTCTAATACAAAGTTCTTAAGCTATTTTCTTCTTTTGGCAGCAGATCCAAAGGGAGACCAATTTCAAAGAGACTGTTAAAGTTGATTGCAAACTATATTAGATCAGTATGTGGTATCAACAAGTTAAATCCCTGGACTCCTATTTGAGCTCACTCAATCAGGGTTCAGCATACCCTCCTCACATCCCTTAGTAGGATCTAATACTAAAGCACAAAAGGTCCTTAGTACATACATTTGCCGGCAGCATCTACAGAAGATGCCCAGGTAGGGAGGGTGCTTTCACAATCATTGAGATGTACTCCTAGCTCCCACAGTCTGCAGGGACTCAGCTGCTTATTAATCCCCATGAGAAGGGCCTAGCACCCAGCATTTTAATTTCTTGGACAAGCATACTTGCTATGTAGTTATTTATTTATTTGATTTATACACTCCCTTCCCAACAAAGTCTGTGCAGACAGACTCAGATGATCTGGGAGAATTCTCCTGGGTTTGTTTTTCTCATAGAAAAGTTTACCGAGAGATGCCTGAACAAACATTTGAATGCTGAGTCCCTAAGGAGGAGAGAACTTGCAGTGCTGATGCCACACAGCCAGTGGGCTCCCGTGCCCGTGGGCTCCCATGCCCACATCTCAGTGTACTCTGTGGGATTCTTCAGTCTGGCTGGAGACAGAATGGCAGCATGCACAGGGCATCCCTGACTGGCTGAACAAGACTCATCAGGAGCACCCTGTCTCCCTGCTGCACAGTGTGGCTTAGGTGGAACAGTTGACTCCAGTGAATGACACATTGTCTCTGTGAGAAGGTAGGATGCTGGAGGGCTGTGCTGTGGCTTCTCTCAGAAGAGAACATATAGACCTTTACACTCCACCTTTACTTTGGTTGCTTTTGGTTTATTTTTCTCCCAGAGCAGCCATTTTTTCTCTGGGGAGAAAAATCCTGAACATCTGTACCTCATGTCTGTCTGTACGTGGCCAAAGGCTCAGGGTGCATTACAGTAAGATAACAAAATCTTTTATAAACCAGGAGAATGAACAAAGGAACAAATAGAACAGCATACGTTATAAAACCAGGTAGACTATTAAAAACTAACACAACCCTCCCCCAACAAACAACGTCCAAATTACCCTTCCTTGCTAAATAGCTGCCCAAATAGCAAGGTCTTGGGATGCTTCTGGAATATGTCAGGGTGAAAGGGGGAAGGAGTTCCAGGACTGAGGTGCAGTTGCTGAGAACAACCTCCCATGCATTTTCACCAAGAGAACTTTGGTGCATTGATGGTACTCGCAGGAAATTGCTCTGGGCTGACCTTAGGAATTGTGATGGGTCATAAGGAAAGAAGCCATTCCTTAGAGAGGTAAGGGCCAGACCATTTAGGGTCCTACAGATCAAAACCAACATCTTGAATTGCACCTAAAAAGCTACTGGAAAGCAGTACAGACTTTGGAACCACTTCAGTTATGTCTTTCTGGCAACCCATTCCTGACGAAAGGCAACTTCTGGAAGGTTATAAAGGGCATATAGAGTTCATTTCAGTAATCTAGCCTTAAGCCATGGATGATGGTGGCGTGATCTGAATCTGAAAGAAGTGGTCACAATCTTCTCACCAGATGGATTTGATGAAAGGCACTCCAAGCCACTGCTACCACTTTACATTCCAGGTGCAGCAAAAGACCCAGGAGCATCCAAAGGTTGCAAACCTGAGTGACAACAGGAGGCTAAAAACCATCAGTGATAGGTGTCCCAGTTTCTCCCAGGTTTTTAAATCCCTCTAACAATACCTCTGCCTTATCTGAATTAAGTTTCAACCAGTTCATCCACATCCAGTTCCAAATTGCAGCCAGGCACTGGGAAAGGACTGAGACTGCAGTGCCAAGGTCAGATGAAAACATTAGATAGAGCTGATACTCCAAATCTCCACACAAATGTGTCCAGCAGCTTCATATACACAATGAATAGGAGGAGCAACAAGACAGAGCCATGGGAAACCTGACAGGATAGGTCCCAAGAGGATGAAGAGCATTCTCTCATCACTACCCTCTGTGACCTCCCTGCTAAGAAACAGCAGAACCAGTTAAGAGCTGAGAGGGAGTCATGGTAATCACCTATTCAGAAATCAGTGTTACTTTCAGTTAACTGTCTTCTTAGCCACGTGTATTCTGACACGATGGAAACATTGTCCTTGTAGTCCTGAATCCTGTACTTCCGATCAGAAAAGGATTAGGAGTTCAGATATCCCCTTTTGTCTAATGTTTCCTTTTGCCTAGCTGTAGATGAACCTCTTCTGAGTGACCAGGTAGTCTGGATTCCCACTGAGGAGACACCCAAATCTCCATGGTTTCTCTATAGGAAGCGTTGGTGACTAATTTTATTGATTAAGATCATGCTCTTAGCCAAGGTGCCTACATTTTAGGCATTGCAGCATGGACACGGAGACACCTTAGAGGCTGACAAGGAGCTAGACTGTAACCTTTTCTCCAAAAATATTCCAAAAACAGAAAAGAAACAGCCATCACTGCTCAGGAAAACCAATTTCATTTCTCACAACATCAAGTGTAAGTAATACAGCTGATTATTATGGATCCTTTAATAATTAGTGTATTGTGCTGATGCACCTGATTGTCAAAATCAATTGTTCTTATCTTTTGAATAAAATATCACTGTCAGAATGATTGGTCAAACTGACAATTGGATTTGTAACTCAAAGGAATTTATATCATGTTTATAGATATATCATTATCTGACCAACAAGTATTGATCTTAAATTTGTCTCTGTAATTCTGTACTCCAGGAAATGCACCACAAATGGGAAACTAAAGAAAGTACTCTGTACAGTACTTGCAAATCCAAATTTTGGGCATAAGATATATAAAAGGGCTGCAGTTCTAAAGCACTTCTTTTCTTACCACTGAAGGCACAAGATTGTCAGTCTTCATTATCTACTCTTAACATTCATTTTTGTCCTCTGCCATATTCTCTTTGATTTAGAATAGTCTAATAATGATTTATATTGTATAGCCTTAAAAAAATTGTTAGTAATTAGAAAGGATTCTGTACTATTGTGTTTTAATGGATTGATTTCTATCAGTTCTCTTGCTATGGATTTTGGTAGTGCTCTTATATTTTGTTGGTGCTAGATGAACAGAAGTCCATCTTCAAATATATCTTTAAATTAAATTAAGCACATTAGCATTCTAGCTTACCTTTGAATGAATACTAAGTTGAGTAGAAGTTTAAAGCTCAAGTTTCTCTTGATGGAAGAAGCATCAAGATCCCAACTAATACATTTCAGGTCTACTTTTTCTAAAGGAACTTCTTCAAAAATTAAAATTTTTTGAAGAAGTCAGTCTCCTAGGACTGTCCTATCAGGAGTCTTTTACATCTTGAACGAGAAATAGAAGACTGTCTTTCTGTGAGCCCTCAGGTCTGAATTGCAGAGTTGAAGACTTGTTGGCATATACTGGTTCTTCACATCTAAAGGAGATCAATCAGGCTTAAAACTTTGTCTTTACCAAGCTCTTATTGTCTCAGATCTGATAATAGGTATACAGTCTGTTCATGCACACTGTATCTACAGTTTCCCTGTACCCATTGACTGCCTTAGTTCTGTCTACTAGTTCAGATACTAGTGATCTTTTCTTTTTTCCTGAGAAGTAAAGGTCTTCTCATTTTGGGGGCCCTAAAAGACTTGGTTTGCCTGTAACCTTTCATGCTTAGCATCTAGATTAGTGGTTCTTTTTTTAGACTCAAGGCACTCCTCAATAGATTTAAGGCATTCTTCAGAAAATGTTAGTGCTTAGTTTTCACTCTGTTTTTGACTATAGAAAAACAATAGAACAATTCTTATGTTGCAAAGAACTCAGACCACAAAAGGTCAGAATGGTTTTAATACTATGGATTCCTATGTGAAATCTCTGAATTTATTTTGTTAATCATATTTCACACCTACCAGTGCTAATATTGAACCCTAGAAAGGTTTTCAAGGCGTACCAAAGTTCTTTGGCGCTCTGGTTGAGAATCACTGATCTAGATGTTTATATTCAGAAGTGTTAGGAACTGAGTTCTGATATAAAGCCAAATATTAGAATAATGACCCTTGGCTCTTCCTTCAGAGAAGCTAGTTAAAGAAGACCTAAGAGAACTTATTTCCCCTTCATTTGCTTGTCTCTATTAGATTTAAAATACAAAGAGAACAGAATGTCTACTTCATCTTCTCTTTATGAATGTTACGGATCATTTAGCACAGTGGTTCTCAACCTTTTTTGTATCACGACCCATTTGTAAACATCAATGGCCAGTCCAGACGTAGTGCCCCTCACTTTTGACCTTCTGTCCCCTGCCTCCAGGTCCCAGGCCCTCAGTGTGTGGGGCAGTGGGTAGATGTATGGTCAGGGAGGGCCCAAGCAGCTCCTTGCAGACTAAAACTCTGCCAGCCTGTAAGGAAAAAGCCACTGTTTCCCATGCTTTTCTCCTAAAAGGAGAATCCATTTTTAAAGTTTGTTTGCGACACTTTCATATATTCTTATTACCAACTTTTGGGTCATGACCCACAGGTTAAGAAACACTGATTTAGTATAACTTAGTCCAGCAGTTCCCAAACTGTGGGTCACGACCCAAATGGAGTTGCATCATCAGCAGATGGAGTTGCAGGGGTGGGGGGCTGTGGGTTGGGAGTGAAGGGCAATGCTGAGGAAATGGGGCCATAAATGGGGTCATGCTGAGGAAATGTTTGAGAAGCACTGCCTTAGTCTAATTTAATGGGCCTTGTCTGGTTTGGCCCTTAAATACCCTACCAACCTTGCAATTACAACAGCTGTGGTTAATTTTTCCATGGTACTCTCATCATTCTCTAAGTATATAAACTTGTTATAAATACTGCAGAAATGTTAATTATTTGCAAGCACTGGATATTTTGTAGCATATTAATGTCAAGTGCCCTCTTGGAAAGTACCTTGTCTGTTGAAATAATTCCTAAGGGAAATAAACATCTCTTCTTTACCACAATTGACATCTTTATGTTTATTATTTCCAGTTGTGCTGTGTTTATTATTTCCAGAAGATTATTATGGTGCATACTCTTATTTAAAGATAATTATGAATGGTGTATGCATATTGCTGTTTTGGCTTACCCTCAAGACTTGAAGCATTCCATTCAAAGAGAAGCCAAGTGACTCCATCATGTCATTTTGAATATAACTCCCCAAAGAGAAGAGTTTCTACCAGATTCTGAAGGCCACAAAGTTTAGGCTCTCCCTGAATTTGGGAAATGTGTTTTGTGGAGATATACCTTGCTCTGATGCATAGTCAGAGAAATACCCCTATGATGCATAATTTAAGCTCTATCAACCATTGTTCCTTACTTATGTCAGTTGCTGCTCTAGGGCCCAGTAGGAGACTGAAAGATGATGAGACAGTCCGACCTCAGCCAAACCTGAATATTGAACTGGATGGATTCAGTGGGAGCATTTAAAGAGTTCATTGTCATTTTAGAAGAATTGCCAATTCTAGCCATATGCTTAAAACAAAGAATACAGCGGGAACCAATAATACGTCTAAAACTAGAATGAGATTTTCAAGTGCACCATCTGTAACTAGTGTAGGAAAGGGAATATTGATGGAGTGTGCCCTCACCAACCTACCTCATTTAGAAGGTGAGCTGCAACATATTTTAATAGTCAGATTCCAGTTATTCAGTGCTTCCCTCTGCTGACCGGCATCCTCCCCTGTCTCACCCAGTTGAACCTGTTTTCTCTGAGATGCTTTCATTCAGGTCTCTATTTTGTGCAGATGGGTGATTGAACTGTGTAGCGGTAATTAAATGTATGATGATAAAAACTATTCATTGATTTGCCTGTTGAGATTTTAACAATTATTCTGTATCAGGTATGACAATAGCACCCTGTATCTCCATGTGTCCTTTTCCCCAGAAAAGCCTTTGTCATTATGAAAACTGAAATTAAAACAGAGCTAGCTGTTCTGTATTTAAATAGCATAAAATAAACTTATTTTTGATAACCACTTTTTGCAGTTCAATAAGAAAATGAACTCTTTCATTGTTCATCATTTGTAGTCTGTTTATGTAGCATGACTGGTTAACATATTTGTCCTTCGCTCTATACAATGATAAATGGACAGGTTAGGTCTTTCTGTTGTTTTCAGGTGAAAAATCAACTAGGTAGTAGGTTTCCCTAGACATCAGAAGCCCTTCCTCTGAATATGCTCTTTAAAAAATTGTTATTAAACAAGTTGAATGTTTACATTTAAAATGCATGCAAACAATGTGAAATGATATATACTTTTAATATAATCTTGTTGATATATTTTAGTTTTATTCATGTAACATAATTTTTATGTAGAATTCATTGTTCATATTTTCTTTATATACACATTAATGTTCACAATGTGGATTTTTTCACTATGACTGGTTTAACAGTTTGATTTGTTTTAAATATATAGTACTTTTACATTTTTAAGTTCAAATCTCAAGAGGAGTTTCAGACGATAATTACAAAGCATAAAAAATATGGGAAGAGTCACTTGTGACCTCATTTAAATAGAATGTCATAGTTTCCAACTTCTAGTTCCTTAACTTCTATAGTTATGAAACAAGCTGCATGAGAGCTCTAATAGTTTTCCATTAGAAATAATTCTATAAAATATATATTTTTTTAACCTCTTAAGTCCATGATTTTCTTTAGGTCTTCATTGGTTTATTATCAGACAGATTTTCTTAAGTTAGCTCACTTGCTAAGAAAAGGTCCTAAAATTGTTAAAAATGCATGTATCTTTTGATGAAGTAGATTTTGTTTTACTGTTTCTTTTCCCAACTTTATGCAAGTAGGTACACCATCATTGGCCAGAATAGCAAAAATAATACAGGTGAGGTGGTAGAATTCCTCTTCAAAACTGGAAGAGAAAAGTATTTTCACCACCACCTTTTCAGCAAGACAAAATTTTTTTTTTCTGGCAATAGCCACAAGAGGCCTATGTTGAATCAATACATCTTAGAGGATTTCTGGGGTGAATCCTACTTCTTCCATAATCTGCAGAGAGATGTGGTCCCTTTCATTACCACAATGTATGCATATAACCTAAACCTTCATTTATGGTATGATCAATCCTTGCATTTATTTTTTTTTACTTCCTTGAGTTATCCAACAATGGGCAGCATAGAACACTTCAACTGTAACTGATATTCCAAACTATTGTCATTGCCATAAAACACTTATGTGTACGTTAAGAGCCACAATATAATTCTTAAGTGTTGAGTTGGCTGAGTGTATATGCTATGATTTACAAGTGAAACTTGCACTTTAGTAATAGATTTTAAGGCCAAAAGGGGCTATTAAATACTCTAGCTTGGCTACAGTATTGTGAGAAGAACCTGGGGGCTACAGTGGACCATAAACTGAATATGAGCCAACAGTGTATTTTTGTTGCAAAAGAAACCAACAACATTCTACGTTGTATTAACAGGAGTGTTTCTTGAAAAATCTAGGAAAGTGATTTTTCCACTGACACTGGTGAGGCCTTACCTGAAGTACTGAGTCCAGTTTGAGACCCTATGCTTCAAGAAAGATGCAGATAAATTGCAAGAGTACAGTGAGGAGTGAGAAAAATAATTAGAGGCCCATGAAGCATGACTTCTGAGGAAAGGCTGAAAGAAGTAGGATTATTTAGTTTGGAGAAGAGAAGACTGAGGTCAGAGAAGACTGATAACAGTTTTCAAGTACCTGAAAGGTGATTACAGAGGGGACGGAGATAGCCTTTGCTCTGTGACTGCAGTGGACAGTACTAATAACAATGGCCTCAAACTGCAGCAGAGGAAATTTAGGTTGGATATTAGGAAAAACTTTTTGACTGTCAAACATTTAAGGAAATTGCTTAGAGAAGTTGTGAAGTCTCTATCCCTGGAAATGTTCAAAATTAAGTTTGACAAAGCAGTTGGCAAGGATATGTTAGTCAGGGATGATCCTGCCCTGAGTAGGGGACTGGACTAGATAACCCTCCAGCCCTGGTTTCCTTTGATCCTAAAGCCTATCTTCCTTAAAGATGCATGTAAACAAGTCCAGTGCTCCAGGGGCAGCCATGATGCCCCCTAGTGGCCAGGTGGCTCCTGTTAGGCTCTAGCTCTAAGGTACCCTCCCTTTTCTCCCTCCTGCCATGCCTTGATGTTCTTTACTGACTGTTGAAAGGGAAGCTTCCCAAGGGTCCTAGAGTAAATTCCACTCTATCCTCCTACCAGTGAATCCCTCTTGTACCTTGCTGGTCCCCAGTTCTGCCCTCACTCTAGGCTGAATATACCTCCCAGGGCACCTGTTGCCTTATAGGCTATTTGTAGTTTCCTACCTTCCCTATAGTGCCCATGCCTTGCTGGTGTTACTGTACTGTTTCATCCCTTTCAGAGGCTTCAGCTCTCCTGGCTTCAACCTCCTGTTCCTCTGGCTACAAGCCTCTGGCCCTGACCCATGGATTCAGGTCTGGCTCTCTCAGCTTCATCCCTGTCAGTAAACAGTATCCTTAGGCCCCTGGCCCTTGTGTCTCTCACTGTGGGTCCCCAGCCCCAGAATTAGCCCTTCTGGTCAGCTGGGTCCCTGGTCTTCGCCCTTCTGGGCTGACCTCTCCCCTCCAGGGCTACAACCCTGGTTCTTGCTCCTCTGGGCACTTGCATCATCCTTCTTGGGCTACGGGTCCCTGACTATGGTTTTCGCCTCTCTCTGGCTATGAGTCCCTGACTCTCGTTCTCACCCTTCTCAGGCTACAGGTCCCTTACTTGCCGTTCTCAAGCTTAATGGGGTCTCTGTCAGTCATCCAGCCAGCCTTCCCCTTCAGCCTCCGGGGCCAGACTGCCTGACCTGGCTCAAGCCCTGGGTTCGTCTCTCAGGCCCTGCCCCTTTCTGATCAGGTGACTGCTCTGGACAGGCGGCAGGTGTTCTGATTAGGCTTGCTTACTGCTTAAGCTTGTTTACTGATCTTAAGAGTAGCCTGCTGCTGCTGCTGGCCTAGCCACTGCATCATTGCCTTAGCTCCTAAGCTGCATTCTGCCTTGCAGTACTATTACTGAGTAGCTAGCACTGCAGTAGATACTCTGCTGCCCATGCAGGCTTGGCTGTAGAGGACTGCTGCAGCACAGCTCACTCTGCCATAGGCATTCCTCAATAAACCCCTGGAAACCTGTTCTCCTGCGGCCTATAGTAAGTAGCCTTCCCCACCTGAGGATCTCCCTGGTACTGTTTCTTCCTTAAAGTAACAGGAGCCTTAGGCTCCCTGTTATAGTGTGTAATGTTGATTTGAAGACATTTCCTTTGGTACCACTTCTTTGGTAGTTTGTTCCAGTCTTTAATAATTATCATATGAATTTGCACTGTTTTTTGTTATGCCTTTTTCAGCTATATTAAAGAGAACTTTCATACTCATTTTTTTCTCCCATTGAAGGTATATACTTTAATGAAGTCACCTATTACTGTTTCTGATAAACTAAATAGCTCTAACACTCTTATTAGCAAGCATTTTCTCCAGTCTTGAATCACTTTTATACTATTTTTCTAATCCCTCCAATTTTTCACCATCTTCTTTACCATGTGGAGAACAGCACTATCGTCAGGATTCCACTATTAGTATCTCACTGGGCATATTCACAAGTAAAAATGCCTTCCCTATTCTGACTGGCCACTCCTCTACTTATTCATCTAACAGTTACATTGGCCATTTTTACTAAGACAGTACACTGAGAGAACAAGGTGAATTGTTTGTCCTTATGGACCTCGAGTCCTTTTCAGTCACTGCTTGTTTGGGTACAGTCCCCACTTTCTGTAGGGACCCTGCATTCTTTGTTCCTAGATATGTGACCTTACCTTAATATACCTTGAGCCAGAAACCATCTTTTTGTTTTGTGTTTGTACAGTTTATAGCACGCTACGATAGTGGTCCAAGATGAGGGCTACTATATGTTTTGGTATTAAAAACATTCAGTATTGGTTGGGGATATTCTGCAGTGGCAGCAGCTGCAGTACCTATACAGTGAGGAGGGTGTGGTAGCAGAGTGGTGTTTCATAGTGGATCCACAGATCTGAGTTTGGACCTTACTACAGAATTGTATGCAAAGTTGGTTCACACTGGAATGAGCAGGTACATGGTCATTAGGCTTGGGAACCAAACAGATGGATGGACATTATGCTGACAACTGTATGCTTTGGCTACAGATACTGGTATGAATTATACAAGCTAACTTGATAAGCCACCTAAATTTGGGACAGACCTTGTTCCTGAATATGAACTTAGATACAATTAAAGCTTGCTTAAATCTTGTAATTCAGCTATATTGGGGGGGGGGATATTTTTTGTGATTTGTCATAACCAAAATTTCTTCTATAGAAATGGGACGGGGGGGGGACACGGGACTATTTCAGAGGATTAATTCCACACAAAAAACCCCACCTTTTTCCAGTATGGCTGGTGTTTTCTCTTTCATTCAAGAAACTCAATAACAGGTTTCCATTAGCAATTTGCCTGCTGGTGACTGCCTGGGTGACCACCATCTTCTCTCAAAGCTTCCCCTAATTGGAGAACCATAAGCAATACATCAAATAAAATAGCTGTCCCAAGAAGTTGATACAGCTGTACTGCTGTAAAGTATTCCAAACTTCTGGTAATAAGAGATGGCTACAATTTTTGGTCAATCACCTGCTGGCTGCTTGGCTTAAAGTGGCGGGCATCAACAGTACCCTGCCACATACATGAAAAAAAAGATGTTTCAGTCGGTTTTAAATAGTAACTGACTCTTGTAATTTAAAGGATCCAAAGTCCATAGCTGTCATATTATTGCATGTCATAGTATATTCCTAAACAATGTTTCAGAATGAAATATGACAGTTTTATGGAAAATTTCCTTTTCCATTTCAATTTCTGGGGAAATTTTGAGGGGGTTTTTTAATCCTGATTTGGAAAATATAAGGAATTTCAAAATGTCATTACTTCCTTTGAAATGGAATTTCCAAGTTTCAGCCACTTCTAATGGTAGCATTTTCTTTTTTGGATTTTGTTCAGGGGTTGTTTACAAAAAATATTAATTAAATTCCTAGACCAAGACTAAGTTAAAGGTTGAGTGTGTGCAATGCATGTATAAAATGAGGAATCTAAGTTAATATACATTACACAATGTTGTAGTTATTGCAAAATCAGACATTATAAACCCATGAAATTAGAAGTCCAGTTAAAACTTAAAAGCAATCTGAACATTTTAAGCTAAAGAAATGTGCATTAAGGCATCCAAATAACCAGAATCCTTCTCAATAGTGACAGCATGGAGGGAAAATCAGTTTACTCTGATTTGGGAAAAACAACTACTAAAATGTCTTAACGTTAAATATGTGGTTCTTGAATTGTGCCAGTAATAGTATATATTTTGTAAATAATGAGATCATTTAAAAGTTTAAATTATTGCTGTAAAAGATTTGTGAGATGTTTTAGAAATTACAGACATTTATATTATAGTATTTTTATGACTAAGGAGAACTCATGTAATAGCCGAGAAAAAATATTTGTTTCCCAAGTTACTATTGTACTGCTTTTGATTATTGTTTCCCCCACAGATAATTTATTGTTAGTATTCATCTACAATAATGGTGCTCATACTTTTAGCCTCCTGGGCCAGATGAATGGCATGGGGCCAGTCTATGGGCTGAATTGGGGCCCATGTCACCCTCACATGCTGGGATCAGTCCTTGGAGCCCCACACCACCTCTGACTAACCAGGGCCAGATCTCAGTGGCAGGTGGGAGTCCCCAGGAACTGATCCCAGCATACAGGGGCCAGACAGAGGCTGTGCAGGGCTCTGGGGCTTGATCCCAGCCAGGCAGAAGTGGTACAGGGACCCATGAGTTTGGGCTCCCAGGTTCCATGCTGCCCCCACCTGTGCCTCCCATGCTGGGATTGAGTCCTGTGCTACCCTGCATGCCCAGTCTAGCACACAGGACTACGTCCTGTAGAGCTTCCCACAGGATCCGTGGACCAGATGACATGGCTGTGGGGGCCAGACATGGTCCACAGGCCAGGAGTTGAGTACTCCTGACCTACAGCATACTGAGTAAAATCCTGATTCCATTAAATGAATTTATAAACCACAGCCTCACCAACTTTGTATGTTCTGAACAAATGTAGAAGATGGAGAAGGTTACACAGGTGAATTTTCCAGCCAGGTGGCACTAGAGGACTGCTTCCTGGGCCACCCGTACCCTTAGGGGAACCCATTACTTCACAATGGGCCCTCTTTCCTGTCTGGAAAGGGGGCCAGGCTGTCATTAGACAGTTCTCCAAGTTTAAAATCACCTTATATGCAATGTGAAGAAACAGACCTGGGGACAGTTCCCCAGATTTTAAATTGCCACGTATGCCACCCAGGTGGGTGACACCAGGGTGGAGATAGTCTCTCTGGCCCTGGACCCGGTTCTTCACCCCTGAGGCCTTGCAAATCCTACTCCTGCCACCCAACTGGTTGTTGGGGCAACGTTTAAAGGCCATGGACTGGGAACTGAGCTTGGGGACAGCTTCCCCAAGCCCAATTCCTGATTCCAAGGAATCTACTCTGACTGCAAAGCTGCCCAAGCCTGGGCAAACTTGCAGCCACAGCACAAGTGTTTCCTTCCCCTGCGTGCCTCCAATTCCACTGGGAGGCATGCAGGGGAGCAACAGGCAGTTCTTCCATGGCAGCCTGCTAGAGCACAGGGAGTATTGCAGGTGCTGGAAAATGATGACCTCCACAGCCCTACACGCCTTCCGGTGGAACTGAAGGACTGCACCAAGTGGGGGCTTTTATTCCATGGGAGGAACCCTCCCAGCTGGGGGGAAGGTATTTTCCTGGGATTGGACCCTCCTGAGACTTGGGGTGACCTCTAGCCCCACACCTGCCTCCCACTGTACTCCTCCAGGTTGAACCAGAGGGACTCTGCTACAGAAGTGGGGCAGAACACAAGGGGCAGAGTCCCCACAGGGTTCCCTAACAGCTCACCCCTATGTGAAATGAGAGCCAGTGCATTCTTTCCTGCCCTCTCACTTGAAGGGATAGATAGCAGAGGACTGAAATACTGGGTCTCTCTCTCTCCTAAGAGAAGCATACAGGAGTTCAGGTTAGGACAGGGAGATTTTCACGTTGGGGCAGGGAGAGGTAACCAGTATATCTCCTTGCAGAAGGACCATTTTTCTTGCACAAGAAAGCCCTTGAACATCTTTACACTGTCCTGCTGGTGCTGAGAAAAAGGCTTTTCTCTTGGCCCAAGTAGAATATTTGTATGCAAGCTGAATAAACTAATATGAAAAGCAAGGGTTTTTTTGGTGAACATTTTTATTGAGCCAGTGTTATAGTTGGGATAGATATTAGATGAACTTTTGGGCACAAAATATCCTCATTTTGGTCTGGGCATTTTCTGTGTATCAGTTCAGTTCTAAAAGTTAACCAAAATTTTATGGTGTTTTAAGTATGCATTTTTCATTGATTGTAATCAGTAATCTTTCTCTTTAGGTGGCACTGGAACAGACCTTAAAAGAAAATTTTTGCTTAGCTCAAGAGTATCAGAACTTTCAGAACTATTACTTAAATGATAAAGGCAACCTTATGGATCTCTATGACAACAAGGTCAAAGTAGAAGCTGCGGTTAGAGATCATGAGGAGGTACAGTACTACTGTAGCATATCAGTTCTTTTCCTTGTTTCCTAAAATTAAACTACTTATTATTATAGCTATTTAATTAGAAATTAGATAATTATGAAATTTGTAGCATACATTCTTATGTTTTCTTAATATGGTATTCTCTGCATTTTCATTTGCAGAATATTTCTCTTTTATTGACTGTTACACATGAGTTTTACTAAGAATAGTCTATAAGAACATGTAAGGTTTCACATTTACTTATCCTTTTTTAGATTAAACTATATCCATTTTCAGTACTTTTGCATCACTCATTTTGTTAAGAATCCTTCCATAGGGGAATCTTGGTTGGAATTATCTTTATAAAGAATTGGGAATTCTTTGAGAGCTACATTTGGCCAGTCCAGGCAAAGATGATAATACTTACACTTTCAGCATGATAACAGTTTCTTTATAGTTAAAGTTATAGCTGAATTTGTATGTTGTACAACAATCATATGAATGTCAAAACTACAAAGTTAGAGCTAATCCAGAGTAGAATTTTTCTGTAACAGAGCAGTTCACTGGACTGGAAAAAACTCTTTATTATTTTTACACATTGTAATACAAACACTAAACAAAAAGGTGAGAGGTGAAACCTGGTTTGCTGAACTTCCCTAATAGAGATGTAAGGGATGTGTACATTGCTTCTTGCTGACAACATGAGCATGGCAGGGAAACACACCCCAGCTACTCACTCCCACCCCTAGTTTACCAAATCCAGGAAGCAGACGCATATTGAGCAGGGTTTGCATCCTGGGCAAACTGTGCAGGAGAACAAGGTTGTTGGGGGAGAGCAGGGGGGTACTGTTGAGCACCAGAGAGGTGGGGGGTTCTGATAGTAGGGGAGGGGGGCAGGAGTCTTACCTACCCTGGGGACACAAATATAGTCCTTGGCTTCTGATGCTGAGGCCACCACCATTGCCACAGCTGCAGCATGGTTTGCCCACCTCAGTTGTTCTTTTAGCAGCAGTGCAGCATCCATGCACCTAGCTGCTGCTGCAAGAGCAACACTGTAGGGCTGCTTTTGCTGCTGGAATATGGATTTCATGGAGCTAGGGACAATTCTGGTGCCCCTTTTCAAATGGAACTCAGAGCTGCTGCCCCACTTGCCTATCCCTAGTGGACCAGGAAGTTGGGCAATACAGCTGCTCTGAAGTAGTCCTGAGCATGTGCCAGTTAGCATGTCTTGAGACAAACACCCTGAGAGGTTATGTACTACTCTAAAAAAGGATACCTTGCCTAGTTTCTCGCAAAGTGCAAGCAAGTTTGAGAGATGAGCTCCTTCAAGGTACTCCTGGTTTGGGCACAGCAGCTATGTAGACATGCCTGTAGAAGCCAAGAGAAAAGTGGCACAACTACTAAGTAACTGTACCATATCACAGGATTGTTGGAAACTTATACTTTCATTTTTCAGTAAAAAGTGCCTATACCCATCTTTTCCCCCTAAAGATAGATCTCAGCCACCAGTAAACAATCAATCAATGTATTCTTGTTGACCATAGGGCCTTCCATTTTTCACAGCATAAAAAGTTTAGGGAGTCAAAGTATATGACTAACTACTCTTTTGAGAAGAAACTAAATATTTAACATGCCGGAAAGGTGGTAAGTAGTTTTCTTCCACAAATCTCTGCATTGATTTGTGAGGGTCTGTTATAGACTATGTCCTGTAGAATTGCTGTAGTGAATAGTTTAGTGTTTCCTTAATGACCTGAATGTTGAAATAGGTAGATCATGTACCTTCAGTCTTCTACAAAGAAAAATGCTCGGCCTGATAGCTTAAAATCTGAACTCTGCCTCCAGTTGACAGGAAGTGTACCTGTTCTCTAAATTTGGTGTTTCCAGAGTGGTTTTGGTGGTCATAGCTGGTATGCACATTATAAATATAAACCACAATGATGCTGTTTGGAAGAAAATATATGATGATGAGTAGGGACCTACTCAAATCAAGGAGACAGGCATCTGACTTTGTGGGCTTCTTCTGGCAGGCCCTCCCCATATCTCTGATTGGCCAAGGACCCCAGTAGCTCCACCCCTTGCCACTAATTGGCTGGAGGGCTGCCTGTTATGTGGCCCTGGCCCTCACAACTGACGGGTGAAGAAGAGTGTGGCCATACAACAGGCAGCCCTCTCAGTGGCAAGGGGTGGGGCAGCTGCCACCCTGACTGCTTCCCTTCATGCCAGCAGCACCCCTACCCCCATATCAGGCTGCAACAGCCGTAGCAGCCATGAGAACCACTGCCTCCCACTGGGGAGCCAACAGTTTATTTTTAGTAAGGTTTTTTTCCCATGAATTTCATGAACATTTCTCGAATTTGCTTACAATGCCTGATTTTGCAATTTCCGCAAAATTGCAAATAGAGTAGGTCCCTTATAATGAGTCAGTATATATTATTGCTGGTTTTTACCCTATTTGCAGATACAAGAATGGTAAAATATAGTGGTTTTGAATGGCATTTTTAACAAGGTCTCATTTCAGGCCTCAAGAAACTTGTTTTTAAAAAATATATTGTTTATTTGTAAGATTTATAACGCAGTTATGATTATACTGCTCTTCTGTAAACTTATGACTAGCTATGCAATGCATACATACACATAACATTGCCTCAACTGGGATTTGTAGTAACATCTAGGCTTTCTGACAGCACTTCAGTGCCATTCAGTGGAGGTGTGTGAAAGGAGAAGGACTTCTGTTTAAAATATTAACTTTAAGGAACTATAATCCATTACTAATTAATTTCTTTTTTGATAACTTTTGACTTTTGCAAGTGAAGAACTAGTCCAATTGGAAAGACAAAATTATTCAGAAAAATTTATAAATTTTGACAAAGGAAGAACAGACATTGGTTGCATACAGCTTTCATTAAAAAACAGTATGTTTTCTTCTTGGGTTTTTGCTAATAAGAGACTTACAACTGCAACAGAAAATCAATTCTGTGGGAGTGTCAGTGTAATGATTTTTCTGGTTGCTGTACTATACGTATACATCACAGTGATATGAACATTTGAGAAGAAGAAAATTGTACTCATCCTTCCCTAAATCCCAAGAATTCTCTTTCTGCTATATGTAGTTGGAATATATGTTACATATATATGTAATAATCATCAGAAGCTAACTTTCTGACATGAAGATTTTTAAAAGTAAATAGCAATTTTTTACCTTGTTCACATTATCATCATCTTGTTTTGACCTGCATTTCCTGCCTTAGCAAGTTTAGCAGACATGCTTTGTATTGCTAAATAACTACCTTGTTCAACACCAGAAATGGCTCTATTTCAGTAATGGATAAAGTAATTCTTTTATACCAGGTTGGGCTACATTATGTTTCTGTGGGCAACTGAGCACTGTAGTAGAGGAAACATTTGTAGTATTACAGAACTGGTGAATATAGGATATGTGCCTGTAAACAGCATAAATCTCCTAGGGTCATTGGGTAAGCCAGGGCCACACTTTGGAAAGGAAGGGGAATACCCATTCTTCACTAATGTCCTCAAACTGGACAGGACATTATCCCAAGGATATTTTTCTTATCCCAAGGATATTTTTAAAATTGTATATATGTTTCAGAACAAATCTGAAATATCTCAGTGCAAATCAGAGAAAGAGAGTGGGAGACAGGTTCAAGTCCCTGTTCTACTTGGCCAGGGACAGTCATTCAAAAAGTCTGAGCCTGAATTGATTCAGTCTTTACAGGCTAGTCTAAACTGCATACGTTGAACCAGTTTGGAACTGCACAGACATTCCCTCTGGACTGAAGAAATGCTGGAACATGCCTGCAGCACCTCAGGCTAGAAGCCAGGAGGGGAGTGCTAGAGCAGCCTTCCCTTGCCTTCTACAATGCTGAACAGAGGAGAGGCATGGCCAGGCATCGGCAGGACACTCTGATTAGGGAGGGGTGTAAACCCCCACCCTGCCTGTGTCCCAGGCTTTTCCCCACTCGCTGCTCAAGGGGCAGGACTGTCGTCAGACCCTAACCCCCGGCTAGCACTGAGGCAAAGTGGGGGGGTGTGCAGTGCATACATCTGTTGATGATACTGAGCTTTTCAGTCTCCCTCTTCCTGCTTCTTCATACTGTCTGCAACAAACATGAGAGGCAAGGGAGCCAACAGGGGGCTGATAACACACCATTTATTAGCCCATCAACAAACCAAAAGCTTCTATCATTAGTTCAAGTTCTTAAACAGCTTTTTCCAAGGAAGGAACTGAAGGAGATTACCAGCTGACCTGTTGATTAGCTCCAAAAAGCCCTAAGCCAACACTCTGCTGTTTGCCTGTCCCAGTGAAATTGGAGACACACACACACAGACACCTCTCAGCATTAGCTGGCATATCACATACCTAGGATCCATGGGGATGGGGTCTGTGCTATGGGAGGTGGGGGAATTCCTGCTTGAACATCAAGGTGGGGACAGGGGGACGCTAGGCAGACCCTGCTGTGCTTGCAGTCTCTGCCAGAGCTCTAGCTAGGGAGCAGAGGGGCGGGGCCAGCCCTGTACTCTGGAGCAGATAGCACAATCCAGGGTGCACAACATCTGGGATGCTGGCGATTGTGGTTTAACTTAAACTGGGAAGGGGTCTGGAACAGACATTGCATAAGCTGGTCTGACCCAAATCGGTTAAGTCTGATACTACATTCAGCCATGTTTATCTTAAACCAGTTTCAGCCATTTTGCAACTGGTTTATGTGCACTGAACATATGTTCTGTTATAGTTTCTGATCACTTAACCTGGTTTATGTGTACTGTCTATTCCTGGCCCATGAGTTTGATCTAGGACTCTAGGTTTCCTATATCCTAATCACTTAGATATAGAATCAGTCTCTGTCTCCCAATTCCTCCCTTTGATCTTTTCTTCTTCAGACAACTAAATATATATTCACTGAGCTACAGAGAGATTGAGTCTATAGTTTGTGATTAAGGTGCTCATTTGAGAAGTAGAATCAGTTACTAGGATGTTCTAAGGTACATACAGTGCTTACTCTCAGTCTAATTCTGGTTCTCTCAGTCACTTTTGGCCAAAAATTCCATTGTGAACCAGAGATCTTCACCCTGACAAAACTTTCACTGAACCAAGTGTGTTATAAAATGCCTGACTAGGGGCATGGGCATGCCAATAACTATAAGGTAATGAGTTTGGGAATTTATAGCACATCAGCTATACTGTAGTAACTGCCAAAATGTATACTCTTACTCTCTGATAAATGAAGAGGGCAAGCTACCATGTGTTAGCTTTCATTTAGTGTCGGGTAAATACATTTCAGCAGTTACTGTGGGGTAGCTGACATGCTGTAAATCCCTGGCCTAGTTTACCTCAGGGTATTGTATTTGAATGCCCATGTCCCTTGCTCTTGTAGATGGCTTTGGTTGGCACAGCAATGGGAAAACAATCTTCACTTCTCTTGAGTTGCTGCAACTAATGGAGAATTATGATTGTTACAATTCATCTCATTCCTTTCAACTCTGTGCCTCAGTTTTGTGTTTTTGTCAATTCTTACAGTCTCAGCACGTTTTTCACAATATCTGTAATTTCTTTCTCAGTTCCTAAAATCATGTAAATAGGTGAGACTCTCAGTTCTCATTTAAAAATAAGGGAAGTTTCTAGTCCTCATGATTGTGAAAAAAATTTGAAAATGTGACCTAACTATCCGAAACAACCAGAAAGTAGAGGTCAAACCAGTCTTTTTAATTTTTTCAACATCATGTTTCTTAAATCAGGATCATGACTAAGTGGAGCTGACGTATGGTTTTCAAAAACTTGATCTTTGCATTCGTTGAGGACAGGATTCACCTCCAAGGAGAATTACTCTGCACTGGTCCGGTCCTGCAGGGAGCAAACCAGGAAAGCCAAGGCTGCAACTGAACTCCAACTAGCTTCAAGCATCAAGGACAACA
>NW_017728886.1:194790771-194798454 GCF_001723895.1 Crocodylus porosus | reverse complement strand
CTTCCTGCCCTTTGGGCAGGGGGCTAGACTCGATGATCTCCCGAGGTCCCTTCCAGCCCTAATGTCTATGAAATCTATGAAACATTATTGAAGGGAGAGGTACTTGATCAGCAGTCAGTGGGGAAGGATGCAATGTGATGGGTGGGAGAGAGGGAAAACTTCATAAATGGTGGCAGAAGAGAGGGAAAGACATTCAAGGAGAATATGAAAGGTAGTTGCCATAAGTGAGGTGGAGAAAATGATCAGATTTTTATGAGGGAGGCAGAGGAGAGAGGAAACAGAGCATAGAAGGGCGACCCCTCAAAAATTAAGAAAAATGTAAATAGATGGGCAAAAAAGATGGAGGAAAGACAGCAGATGTTAGATGAGTAGGCATGAGGAAGAATAGTGTGGTGGGGGAGGGAGAAAGACAAAGTATCATAGTATCATAGTGCTTAGGGTCAGAAGGGACCTAAACAGATCATCAGGTCTGACCCCCGCCCCGGACAGGAACGGGTGCCAGGGTCATATCACCCCAGTCAAATATCTGTCCAGCCTCCTCTTGAAACCCCCCAGTGTAGAAGAGAGCACCACCCCCTTTGGGAGCCCATTCCTGAGCCTGGCAGCCCTAACTGTAAAGTAATGTCTCCTGATGTCCAGCCTGAACCTTCTCTCTAACAATTTATAACCATTATTCCTAGTAACCCCGGGTGGTGCCTGGGGGAACAGAGCCTCCCCCAATTCCCGCTGGTCCCCTCTGGTGAGATGGTAAATGGCCATCAGATCCCCTCTCAGCCTTCTCTTGTGGAGGCTGAATAGGTTCAGGGAAGGGAAAAAAACTGTGTGAGGGGACCCAAGCTGAGAAAGTTCTCGCCATGAGGAAGGGAATTGAAAGAGAGGGTAGCATTTCAGGAAAAAGAGATGAAAAATGGAAGGAGATGGAAAAGACTGACACAAGGAAGAAAAACGGTGTCTGGAAAGACAAATATCCATAAAAGTTATATAATAAAAGATGTAAGGAGGAAAGAAAGCTATTGATCAAATAAACTTCAAAATATTTTTAGGACTGTTCAATTAGAACTGTTCAATAGACAGTGTGGTGCCAAAATGCAACCCAATGGTTCTCTACTGGGGTGCCACAGCACTCCAGGGTACAGTGGCACCCTTTCAGGGGTGCTGCAACACAGGCACCACCATGGTGGTGGCCAGGTGGAATTTCCCTGTGCCCCTTGTTGCACAGCCAGATAAGCCTAAAGTAACCAGGAGTGCCCAGTCCTGCCACAGCCCTTCCCTTGTTTAACCGAAAATACACATGTTTTTCTTGATTTCTTTATATGAGAGGGCCTTTCTTCTTTAGGATGACAAGGATTTGAGAGCACTGTTATACTTGACCTACTGGCCAAATACTTATATATGCTGGAAGGTAATAACCAGTTTTAGCTTTGTGCATGTAAAGAGTGCTGGTGATGGATTTTTGAATAATTGTGGCGGGGAGTCCGTGAACAATATGTACGGATGTTTAAAAACTTATGGTTCTGCTGTCTGGTGTTACAAAAATGGCAAAGTATTCTCAAAGTGGAAAATTCATCCTAGTTTGGAGAAGGCCTACATAGAGGTTACAGAAAACTGAAACATCATATTAAGTACTTAACCAAAGAGTTTCTAATATGATATCATATAACTGAATACCTAAACCCATATATTTTAAGGTGCTGACCAGCTAGCAGTTGCCATTGACCTCTATTCTGAAAAACCACATCAAACTATTTAAAGATGTTTGCTGTGCATCTTTGCCTCAGTGGTAAAGGCATCAAGCAGTCTGTTAATATTTTGTAACCTTATCTCTATATATAGATGACATAATGGCTACAACTTAGCTTACACTTAGACCTACTTCAGTTAATTTTAAAGATGTTTAAAAAATAAGTACAATGTTATTAACAAAAGCACATTGCTGCACATTTACTTATTGCTACATAATGCATTTATCTTAATGTCTGAATCTGAATATTTTTGATGCTGTCAAATGTCAGTTAGAGCACGATAAGGCTCCACTAGTCTAGACTGCCTCCTGGGTTGCTCTTTCAAGATCCTCTCTGTTGTTAAGTCTGATAAATTTTCCTTCCCTATGAATATTGTTTGACAGAGACATTCTTTCATTTGGCTCCTGTTAGGGTTTCTCCAGCTGTCCAGTGACATGCCTGTTGTGGCAGATGCTCTGGCTTCATTCTTAATACATATCCCATATATTTCCATCTTGTCTGGATGACTCTGGGAATAAGAAAATATTGAACTTTTGGATGAGCTTTCACATGTATTAGAAGTTAATTCTATTTAATACCTAATATTTTCCTGATACATTTGCATTTTTATTATTTAGATAAATTTCAGTTCCCTTGGTGGAATTCCAGGTTTGTATCCATATGTTATGGTAAGAAATAATACTTGATTTGAATATTAATAATTTGATACTTATATTGTAAATTTCCATGATCAAATCTTTAACCTGGTGAATGCAGCTGCCACCTTTTCAGTTTGTGGTATTACCTCCCTCTTGGTATTCACATTAATTTGCACATTACTGCTAAGGTACTTGATTTTACCCATCTCTTGTTTTTGTCTGCCTTCTAACATTCTGTTTAAAATGGAAGTTGCTGGGGTGCTTGTCAGATTTGTTTTTCATACCTAACTATATACTTCCTCTCTTGTGTGATGCTGGACCATCTCTCAGTCTTTGCTTATATGTAGGTTGAGCTGTCACTTAGAAGAGTTATGTCATCATAAAAATTCACATCTTCTAATGTACCATGTTATGGCCGTGTTGTAGTCATTCATAGTTTTTCTCATAATTAAGTAAATGGCAATGCCAAAAATGAAAGTTGGGAGAATGCATCCTTCTTTTATGCCATTATCTATATGTTAAACCGGTGGTACTCAACCTATTTCTCCAGCAGGCTGGATGTCAAGTGCCCAGAATCTCCATGGGCTGAATCCAGCCCATGGCCTCAATATAGTGCCAGGGGTGGGGGTGGTGGGGCCCCATCCTGCTGTGCAGCAGGGTGTGGGGTCCTGATTCATCAGCCCAGGGGAAGAGGGCATGGCTTCGCCCCAACCCGGCCCTGTGGATGGGAAAGGTTCTTGACCTGGTCCCAACCCAGCCCCAAGGGGAGAAGGGGGCATGGCCCATCCCGATTCAGTTGTGCAAGGAGAAGGAAGATGACTCAGCCCTATCTGGCTTTGTAGGGGCAGCAAGCATAGGAAATTGGCAGCACGGGAGGGTGGTGGTATTAATGACCACTGTTCCCTGATGTCAATTTCGTAACCCATGGGGAGCCCCACAGGCCAGATGCTGTGGCTCCGTGGGCCACATTTGACCCACAGGCAAGAGATTGAGCAGCCTTGTGTTAAAACCTAGACCAGTCAAATAAAGTTTGTTCAATTGATCAGTCACATATAGGTAAAAAATTGCCAATCAATCCAAATAATACACAGAAATAGTACAAATTTTCCATTAAGTGTGGTATTAAAAACAACTTTAAAAATCATATTTCCATCAAGAAAGTTACAAAAAAAAATTAGTTTTTTGTGAAAAATTGCTATAATCTTTGACCGGTCAAAAATATGTGATCAATAGACTGGCTTGCCAACCCTTGTTAAACCATTTGCTCAAGACCAAATTTGCCTAACTATATAAGCTGCAGTATGGGATTAAATCTTGATGATGTTAATTTATTTTTATTAATAAAATAGTCTTTATTTAAAAGTATGATAACACCAATGTTATAATTGTATGAAAGCTGAGTCACGGTATTCATCCTTATGATATTAATTAATCCTAATATTAATAATTTGATATAATCAATGCACATATTTCACAAGTATTTAGCAGCGTGTTTTGTTTTTCACTTTCCTCTTTAGCTTTTTGAATTACTGACATATTATTGCAGTAAAACATATGTAGGGTCAATTCATGCTGAATAGTTATTAGAAACCATGATAACAAAAGTCATTACACTGCAGTTCAGTTTTGACAGTAAAATTTCTGCAACATTATCACAAATCCTCACGCATTAGTGCAATGATCCTTACTATAGTTTCATATTAGAATCAAAAGATTGCTGTAGCATGCTTGATACAAAAAGTCATGCAAGTCAAGTGAAGTTCTTCTATGCTTTTACAGATAACATATTTTTTGTCTTTTTCATGTACACACTCAAAAGTTCTCTTGGATGTGTCTCTACTACTTAGTTAGTCTTTCATATATTTTTTTTAACCAAGATCTCTTTAGATTTGAAAGACTAAACAAAATGTATCAGTAGTAACCCTGATAACTCTGAATTGTCTAATTTCTGCAGTTAATCTGTCCTAAATCTATGATATTTTGCTCATTACTCCACTGAAAAATTCATCATTTTTACCTTTGGATTATATTTCTGTTTATCCAGAATTCTGTCCTATGCTTTCTTTTGCAATTTGTGGATTATGCTGTATCCTTACAAGAGCTATATGCAAAACTGTAACAAAAAAAAAACTACAGGAAAAAATTTGGAGCTGTGGACTGCACTCTTTCCCCAATTCCGTAGGAACTTCCACATCAGATAAAAATAAATGGCTGTTTAAGAAAGAGTCTTAATGATATAAAACAAAAAGAATCATTAAAAGCTTTATTGCTTTTAACAGTTGCATCATTAAATGCAAAAACATTTAAGTTGTCATTATAATATTAATAGTATGATAACTCCATAAAAGGGCAATGCTGGTAGTCTTGTCCATTTTTTACCTGAGTGGTTAGCCAATTCTCAGGGCCTTGAAAGTTGTTTTAGTGAAGAGGAGAAACTGGTGATGGAATTGTTAGCTCTTTGATACAGTTTTGAGGGGATGAGGTATTAATTTGTAAGTAGATCCAAGAGGTTTTCAGATGTCTATCCTGAAGTGACCGAATATGTCACCCATGTGGCAATGTGAGGAAATAAGTAAGTTCTTTGTACTTCTTATGGGTTTTAGTGAACAGGATAAGCAAGCACATAGCCTAAAGTATTTAAACTCTAGGATGTCAACACATTAGTGGTGTTTCATCTTGACTTTGGTGAGTCAAAAGACAAACCAGTAATTTCCAGAAAGGTGTCATGTCGTCCTACCAGAAAGCCCAGAAAGTGATCAAACACTCATTTGTAAAAGATACAGGTAAAAATGAACTTTTTGGCTCATAGTAAAAATCTTTCCCTTCCCCTTCTACAAGGGAATTCTTTGGACTGAGATGACAGCTGGAGGAAAGATGGCAGCAGCAAGAGAACTGCTAACTATTCAGACTCTCTGATAGAGACAGATGATTTCTTATCTTATTACTTTAGAAGAGTAGCCCCTAACATCATATTAGGGAAAAGGAATTGTAGCAGGAGGCTTGGTGCTCCTGCTACTTTAAGAGCAGGTAGGCTAGAAGAGAAGCAGGCTGCAGATGTGGCAGGAGGTGATAAGGAGCCAAATGACCCAGCAGGGGGCTGGGCTTGCAGTGTATAAGCCTAGGGCCTGAGCTGGACAAGCAGTCTGGCCCAGAGAGCCATGGAGAAAAGAGCTCCTGAGCAGAAGGGCTCTCGTAAGGCTTCTCACTAACACCCAGGATGGGGTAGGCAAGATTAGTGGTTAAGGGATTGAAACTATAGGGGTGGTGGAGGTCTCACCTGACCCAGGAGCAGGGCCAGGGCCTAAGGGATAGGGGCCAAGGCTGGGGATCACAGCCAGAGAGGGATGAGAACAGGCTGGATTAGGGACTGTAGGGCCAAGGGAGCCTGTAGTTCAGCAGGGGCAGAGAGAGAACCAGACTGACTCCAGGAAAACAGGCAGGGCCAGGGAGCCCAGAGGTCTCAGCTAGCCTAGGAGTGGGGCCAGGGCCTACGATTAGGGGCCAAAGATTGAGAAGCAGCCACAGCTGGAGATTGCCAGGGCAAAGGAGCCTGGAGACTCAACTGGCCTAGGAGTGAGCCACAGCCCAGGAATTGGGGTCAAAAGCAGAAGAGGGCCACAGCCAGTGATTGACAGTGTCAGGGACCTACAATGCAAAGAAGGGCAAGGTCAGGGCTACGGGCCCAGGGCTGCACTCAGGAGTAACCAAAATAAGCAAAGTGCCTGATTGTGGGCAGAAAGAGATAGAGATCTAAGCCCAGTGGGAGCTGAGAAAGCTGGCCTGATTTAGTGAGTGTTTGGTGACATCTGCTAGGCTTGGGTGTGACTATAAGGGGAGATGAGGTGATCACCTTATGGTGATGAGCAGTGACATCTGGGTTCATTTTGTTTGGGAAGCCGTGGGGCAGCCTCTGTTTTTCTAAAGGCATTAGCACATAGAGGCATGACAGGCAAGCTGAAGGGGAGATTGCCCAAAGAGAGTAGAGATGACAAGGTCTGAGGAGGCTGCAAGGGGCACTGTGGCTATCCATGAGGTAGGATCTTGTTACAGACTATGTAGGGCAACTCTGTCAAAAAGCCATGAGACTAAGGCAATACAAAAATAGTCAGAAATCAAAGGCACCTGAAGGAGCTGATGTGGATGTGACAAAAATAAGGACTGTTGATAGGGAACGGGGAGTCCATCTGTGTTCTTGACAAGTGGAACTACAAATCACGATGTCAAGTATTTGGAGGATGGAATTGTAGCTCTACCCCACATGGCAAAGAAACCTATGCCAAGCTTTCTAGGTGGCAAAGTCTAATCTTCCCAAGAAGTAGTTGTTCTCAAGCTTTGGGGCAAAGTAACAGGATGATCCTGAGACTCTCATCTTCTCCACTCTGTATTATGAGATATAGTGGTCAACCCAGATAGACAGTTCAGCAAGCAGGTTTAAAGGGTGGGGGCCTCTACCCCAACAAGCTTATCCTTCACTGCCCTGCTGAGCCCTTGGTAGAAGCCAAAAAGCTGAATGCATAGATGGCACCTAAGTTTTTGCAGTGGAGGGGGCACAGCTCTGTGCCACTGCTGCTGACCCTGCTGCTGCTGGGTGTTTGCTGTGGCTGGGCTGCAGCAGTGTGCCCTGCCATTGGTCTAGAAATTGTGTTGCTACTGCTGCCTCCCCCACACTACAGCCAGGCCCTGGCTCTGGCTTGGCTGTAGCCCTGCAGGACACTGTTGATGCGGAAATCTGGGATGGGGTGGGGGGGTCACTTGCACCCCCATGCCCACCCCATGCATCACCTATGGCTGTATGGTTTCATTCTAGTCCATGATTCCCAGGACAGTTGCTGGAACCTGACTGCACATTTACTCACAGTTCACTGATCCTGCCTCAGGGTCTGCAGAGCAATTTTGGGGGGCTCATGACTGAAGGGGGTTTAAGGAACTCCTTCAGATGATCCAATAGAGGGCTGAAGCCTTCCAGCAGGAGAGGAGCCCAGGCATTCTCTGCTAGTAGGCTGATCACCAGCTTTACTTTAACCTTGCTGGTTGGGTACGTTTCATACGTTTCATGGATTTCATAGACATTAGGGCTGGAAGGGACCTCGGAAGATCATCGAGTCCAGTCTCCCACTCAAAGGGCAGGAAGTCAGCTGGGGCATAGGATCCCAGCAAGGTAAGCATCCAATTTACTCTTGAAGGTGTTCAATGTAGGTGCTTGAACCACCTCCTATGGCAGGCTGTTCCAGACCTTGGGGGCTCGAACAGTAAAGAAATTCTTCCTTATGTCCAGCCTGAAATGGTCCTGTAGTAGTTTATGA
>NW_017728886.1:194785397-194790671 GCF_001723895.1 Crocodylus porosus | reverse complement strand
TCTTGCTGCCTTTCCTCCAAGATGGAATAGAATTAGCTCGTGTATTGAGGATCGCTTCCTTGAGGAGCAACCACTCTTCTTGAACTCCCCTCTCCCTAGGGTCGTGGTCCCTTAGGGCCTCACTGACAAGCCTCCTGAGCTTGCCAAATTTGGCTTTCCTGAAGTCAAGGACTTCCGTATTGCTGACTGACTTGCCAGCTTTACAGCAGATGGTAAAGGTGATCAGCTTATGCTCACTGTCACCCAGCTTCCCATCGATCTCTAGGTCGCTGATTAGATCATCCCCGGTAGCCAGTACCAGGTCGAGCAGCAATTTATCTTTCATTGGCCCATAGATTTCTTGAGTCAGGTAGAGGTCATCCATGCACGATAGGAAGCTTTGCAACCACTCGGATTGTGCTGAGTGATCTTCCCAGGAGATGTCCAGGTAATTGAAGTCACCCATGACAACCATGGTCCTGGAGCATGCGGCCTCAGCCAGTTCCTGGGCGAACTCCTGGTCTAGCTCTTGACTTTGGGTGGGAGGTCTGTAATAGACTCCCACCGTTGTGTCCCCTGTGCCATGTTCCCCACAGATTTTAATCCAGAGGGTCCCCAGTCACCCACCCTGGTCGCCAGTATCGGCTTGCAGGGACGCATCGCTTTCCTTAACATAGAGAGCTACACCCCTGCCCCTTTTATCTACACGATCCCTCCTGTACAGGGTACAGCTGTCTATACTCATGGTCCAGTCATGGGTGGAGTCCCACCAGGTCTCCATTATCCCTGTGACATCATAATTATTTGCATTAAGCAGGAGGACAAGCTCCTCCTGCTTATTCCCCAAGCTCCTGACATTTGTGTACAGGCAGGCAAGTGTCCCCTTGGGGGCTCTTACCTTGCCCACAGATTGTACCAGGGCTGGAGCAGGGGTGGGCTCCCTTAAGTGCCTTGGCCTGCTGGGTTTGCAAGGGTTGGTCAGCAGGCCATCAGTGGCGGTAGTCCCCCCGATCCCCCAGCGGGCTTAGTTTAAAGCCCGGTGGAGCAGGTCAGCCAGCCTGGCTGAGAAGAGCCTCCTCCCCAGGGGTGAGAGGTGGAGGCCATCTCTTCCCAGCAGCTCGCTGTCTCTCTTGCCAAAGAGCGGGCTCTGGTCATAGAATCCAAAGCCTTTCCTATGACACCAGTGCCTCAGTCTTTGGTTCACTATGTGGATCTTCCTCTCCCTCCTCAGCCCATACCCCAAGACTGGGAGGATCGAAGAGAACAGCACCTGTGCCCCCGGACCCTTTAGCCCTGCTCCCAGATCCCTGTAGCACCTCATGACCTGGCTGGGAGTGCTCTGAGCCGTGTCATTGGTGCCCACATAAATAAGGAGCATGGGATAGTCGTCTGTGGGCTGGAGGAGCTGCGGGATCCTCTCCGCAATGGCTCGGATGCAGGCCCCCGGGAAGCAGCAGGCTTCCTGGGCTAAGGGGTCAGGGCGGCAGATTACCCCCTCAGTCCCCCTTAGGATGGAGTCTGCCACAACAAACACCTTACATTTTGTCATGCGGAGAGTGGGGATGGTAGCTGCAGTTGAGCCCGTGTTGCCTGCAGGAGCTGGCAACTCAGCAGGCTGTGCTGAAGCATCAAGAGGGCGTTCCTGTTGCTAAGCTCTGGCGGGGTAGGGGCGTTGGTGCGGTGGGCCTTCAGCCCTTGACCACCTTGGTCCATGACCCTGACTGGACAGAGTGGGAGGTCCCAGAATCCTCCCTTGTCCTGGAGGGAGACCGTGGTCTACCCTCCGCCTCCCAGGGGAGAAGGGCCTGCCAGTAGGAGTCAATCTCCTGCTCATAGTCCCTGATGGCACGCAGTTTCTGGACTGTGGCCTGGAGCTCCTGCATCTGACGCACCAGAGACCTCAAAAGGGAGCAGACCCCACAGGGGGAAGTGGCCATGCTTCCGAGCCCCAGAGCCTGAAAAGGGGACAGGCAGCCCCCACAGGCGAGTGCCAGAGGCTCCGTCTGCATGGAGCCCGGAACCATGGGCTCCATCTGGGTGGCCATCTCTGAGGTGCCGGGGGGGAGGGCCGCAGAGCCCAAGGGGACCCTTGGGGTGCAGCGCGTGCCCATCTGTGTCATGCCTCTGGTAGGCTGCCTATGGCTGGGACTGTTTACCCTAGGGGGCTCGCAGGCAGGGCCTCAGGCCCTCCTGCGCACCCTCCTGTGTGAACGCTGTGCTAACTCATGCACTGGCAGACAAGCGCGCCTGTTTGCGCAGCCAGTTCGCATGGCTCCCTGGGGGGCTGGCCAAAGTAGGGGCCTGGGCGGGGCGAGACCCAGCCCAGCTCCACTCAGCTGCCTCCTCCCACTGACTAAGGGGTTAACCCCCTCTCACCACGGGCCCTGCTTACCTCCGGCTGTGCTGGGGGTCAGCGGGGGGCTCCACGGCTGCTGGGGAGGTCTTTGGGGGGCTTCAGGGGAATGGGGGCACAGCAGGCTTTTACCCGCACGTCTCTTACTGCTCCAGAGCCTAAGTGGGGCTTTTTTGCTGTTGGCGGGCCCTTTTAAACTGTGCGCGTGCTCAGTGGGCCCACCATCGGGGAAGCTGCTCTCAGGCAAAGGGGGGCCCTTCCCAGAATTTGGGGGGCCCTGCCCTACTGGAGGGGGACTGGTGAGTACCCTCCTATCTCTCTCTCTTCCTGGGGGGCTGGGCCAAGTAGGGGAATGGGCGGGGTGAGACCCGGCCCAGCTCCACTCAGCCATCTCCTCCCACTCACTAAGGGATTAACCCCCTCCTATCACGGGTCCTGCTTACCTCCGGCTGTGCTAGGGGTCAGTTTGGGGCTCAAAGTACGTAACAGCCAGCACAGGTTCAGGTCTCGACTACAATGTTCCAGTAATGCAGCCTTAGACTCAGGAGAATGCTAAGAGATGGTCCTAGCCACAGTTGGCTTGTGTGGCTATAGTCTCAGGGGGGCATTCCTTGTCATGAAGTCGCCACTTGGGTCTGTAGGGCTGCCCTGTGCCTGCAGAACATTCACTGCGTGGGCATTTCCTGCAGGCTGGCCACCAAACCATCCATGACAAGGGGTACCTAGGAGCAGGGCTGTCCCCAAGGGTGGTTAATTGGGGCAACTGCCCTGGCCCCACACTTCGGGGGGCCCCGTGCAGCTAAGCCAGCCTTGCATCTGGCCTCTCATTACCCCTACCCCCTGCTGCCACCACCACGTCCAGGCCCCACACAGGCTGATTTGTTCTGAGACCTGCACCCTGCCATGGTTGTCTCTGCCTAGGAGAGGTCAATGTAGCTACAGGACAGTGATCCCTATCTAGACAAACACTAATTAACCATAATGTAGTGGTCTGGGTAGGTCGCCTGTGTTGTGAGGTCATGAGTCAGGGTTAGGTTAAGCATTCCAAATGGGTTGGGGCAATCTGTTGCCCACCCAACTTACTGCTATCAGGTGTGAGCTTATAAGCAAAGCAGTAAGCAGAGAGCAGTCGCTCTGGCATAAGCAACTCCA
This sequence comes from Crocodylus porosus, assembly GCF_001723895.1. NCBI lineage: Eukaryota > Metazoa > Chordata > Crocodylia > Crocodylidae > Crocodylus > Crocodylus porosus. The sequence goes on along the minus strand of NW_017728886.1, from coordinate 194,787,187 downwards.
GCTGAAGAGTGGGATTGCCTTCAAATGGCTTTTCTCTATGCTAGTGACTTTGGGTATTTGATTGGTGCTAGTGTTTGCCTAGTGCCTGGTGTGTGTGTTTGGGTTTGTTTTTTCCTTTTTCCCTTTTCTCCCTCTGATGTGTGGTTTTTTCTTTTCTTCCCCTCTCAGGAGTGACTGAGTGATAGGTCTTGCTCTGGGGGGTTTAGCTTATCAAGGGGTGGAGCTAGGCTAGGCAGCCCCCGTGAACCTTGTAAGCAGCAAACAAAGGGTGGTAAACAAAGAGAAGTTTCACCATAAGAGGGAACCAGGGAGCAGGAGACCATGTGCTGGCATGTGCAAGGGCCCAGGTGTGGATGTTTGGTTTACAGGTTCTTGTGTGGTTTTTACTTCTCCTCCCTCCACCTTTTTTCCCTCTCTTTCCTTATTGCAAAGGTACTCTCCAGAAAGCAAAGAATCATAGAATAATAGAAAATGAGGGTTGCAAGGGACCTCAGAGATCATCTAGTCCAACCCCCTGCTCAAAGCAGGACCATCCCCAACTACATCATCCCAGCCAAAGCTTTGTCTAGCTGGGTCTTAAAATCCTCAAAGGATGGAGACTCCACAACCTCTCTGGGTAACCTGTTCCAGTGTTTTATTACCCTCCTAGTGAGAACATTTTCCTAATATCTAACCTAAACTTCCTTTGCTACAACTTGAGACAGTTGCTCCTTGTTCTGTCATCTGCCACCACTGAAAACAGTTTAGCTATGTCCTCTTTTGAACCTCCTTTCAGGTAGTAAAAAGGTGCTATTAAATCCCCTCTCAGTCTTCTCTTCTGCAGCAGCATTCCCTCTAAGCTGTGCAGTGTGTGCAGCTGCGCAGGTGTGCTCATGCCGTGCTGCCAGGCACGCCTGTGTAGCCATGTGTGCTGCACAGATCAGAGAGAATGCTGTTCTGCAGACTAAATAAGCCTAGTTCCCTCAGCCTTTCCTCATAAGCCATGTGCCCCAGCCCCCTCACCATTTTCATTACCCTCCGCTGCACTCTCTCGAAATTGTCCACATCCTTTCTGTAGTGGGGGACCCAAAACTGAACACAGTACTTCAGATGTTACCTCACTAATGATGAATAGAGGGATATAAGGCAGGGGTGTGGTGCTCTACATTAAGGAGGAATACACATCCTCACTAGGTAGCACAGAGTCAGAGGAGGGGCACACAGAAGTGCTCTGGGTTAGAATACAAGGCAGTCGAGGGGAAAGAGACTTAATGGTGGGGGTCTACTACAGACCACCCCACCATGGGGAAGAGCTAGACCAGGAATTCTTAAGTCAGCTCACGGAGGTAGTTAGGTCAAAGGACGTGGTCATCATGGGTGACCTGAACTTTCCAGACATCTGCTGGGAAGAGCAGTCAGCCAGGTCTGACCGCTCACATAGGTTCCTAGCCAAAATGGAGGACTGCCATCTAACCCAGGAGGTGCACAGCCCCACCAGGGGAGACGCCTTGTTGGACCTGGTGCTGGCCACGGGTGACGACCTGGTGAGGGGACTGCAGGTGCTCAACCACCTGGGTGGCAGCAATCATTGCCTGCTGGAATTCACCATCCAGCGCAAAGTGGCAAAGGCCTGCATCAAGGCAGCAGCCCTTGATTTCAGGAGGGCAGACTTCATCGAGCTAAGGAGAATAGTCAGGGAAGCACTGAGGTCCCAGAGGGGAGGGGAGCCAGGTGTGGTCGCTCCTTAAGGAGACAGTCCTCCAAGCCCAAAGGCAGGTAATCCCAACACAGATCAAAGGGAGCAGGAGGGC
>NW_017728886.1:194780882-194785386 GCF_001723895.1 Crocodylus porosus | reverse complement strand
AGTCTGCCAGCGGAGGTGGTTCAAGCGCCTACATTGAACACCTTCAAGAGTAAATTGGATGCTTGTCTTGCTGGGATCCTATGACCCCAGCTGACTTCCTGCCCTTTGGGCAGGGAGCTGGACTGGATGATCTCCCGAGGTCCCTTCCAGCCCTAATGTCTATGAAATCTATGAAATATTGAACAAAACCAGCCTGAGGACCAACCCCTGGGGCACTGCACTTGATACCAACTGCCAACTAGACATCAAGCCATTGATTACTACCCTCTGAGCTTGATGCTCCAGCCAGCCCTTACAGGCCACCTTACAGTCTATTCATCCAGCCTGTACTTCCTTAGCTTGCCTGTGAGAATGTTGTGGGAAACTGTATCAAAAGCCTTGCTAAAATCAAGGTATACCACATCTACTGCTCTCCCTGCATCCACAGAGCCAATCATCTCATCATAGAAGGCAATCAGGTTGGTTAGGCATGATTTGCCCTTGGGAAATCCATGCTGGCTGTTCCTAATCACCTTCTTCTCGTCCAGGTGCTTTGAAATTGATACCCATGAGAATCTGCTTTGTGATTTTTCCAGAGACTGAGGTGAGGCTGACTGGTCCATACTTCCCTGGATCCTCCTTTTTCCCTTCCATAAATATGGGCACTATGTTTGCCCATTTCCAACCATTTGGCACCTCCTGATAGCCATTAGTTTTTCAAAGATGATGACCAGTGGCTCTGAAATCACATCAATTTAACTCCCTTAGCACCCTTAGGTGCATCCCATCCAACCCCATGGACTTGTATATGTCCAGCTTTTCTACGTAGTTCCTAACCTGTTATTTCACCACTGTTGGCTGCTTACCTCCTCCCCAAACTGCGCAACCCCGTGTAGTAGTTTGGGAGCTGACCTTGCCTATGAAGACCGAGGTGAAAAAGGCGTTGAGCCTTTCAGCCTTTTCTGCATCCTCTGTCACTAGGTTGCCTCGCCCATTCAGTAAGGGACTCACACTTTCCATGATCTTTCTCTTGTTACTGACACACTTGTAGAAATCCTTGTTACTCTTCACTTTCCTTGCTAGCTGCAACTCCAGTTGTACTTTGGCCTTACTGACTTCATCCCTGTATGCCCAAGCAGTACTCTTATACTCCTCCCTAGTTGTTTGTCCAAGTTTCCACTTCTTATAAGCTTTCTTTTTGTGATTATTTGTGTTTACTGAAGAGTTCCCTGCTAAGCCAAGCTGGTCTTCTGCCATACTTGCTAGTCTTCCTGCATATCAGGATGGTTTGTTGCTGCACTCTCAGTAAGGCTTCTTTTATGTACACCCAGCTTTCCTGGACTCCACTTCCCCTCAGACTGGCTTCCCAGGGGATCCTGCCCATGAGTTTCCTCAACAAGTCAAAGTCCGCTTTCTGAAGTCCAGGGTCCTTACTCCACTGTTCTCCATCCTTCGTTTCCTTAGGATCCTGAACTCAATCATCTTGTGGTCACTGCTATCCAAGTTGCTGTCTACTAGTACATTCCCCTCCAAGTCTTCCCTGTTTGTGAACAGCAGGTCAAAAAGAACACGGCCCCTAGTTGGCCACACCAGCACTTGCACAAGGTAGTTGTCCCCAGCACTCTTCAAAAACTTCCTGGATTGCCTGCACACTGCTGTATAGCCCTCCCAGCAAATGTCAGAGTGATTGAAGACCCTCATGAGAACCGGGGCCTGTGATCAGGAACCTTCTACTAGCTGTTTGTAGAAAGCCTCATCCACCACTTCCTCCTGGTCTGGTCTATAGCAGACCCCCACCATGACATCACCCTTGTTACTGTCTCCTCTGACCCTAACCCAGACACATTTGATAGGCCTACCTCAAGTTTCATACTGGAGTGCTAAGCAGTCATACAGCTCTTTTACATAAAGTACAACTACTCCTCCTCTTCTTCCCTGCCTGTCCTTCCTGAAGAGTTTGTATCCATCCATGACTGCTCCAGTCATGCAAGCTCCCACCAAGTCTGTTATTCCAATCACGCCATAGTTCTGTGACTGTGCGAGGACTTCCAATTCTTCCTGCTCATTTCCCAGGCTCTCTGCATTTGTGTACAGACACCTAAAGTAACTAGTCAATTGCCCTGATTTCTCAGAAGGAATGAGAACACGTCCCCTGTTGCCCTCTCCTGCTTGTTTTTCTCCCAGGCCACCCACTTCCCCACTTGCCTCAGGGCTTGGTCTTCATCCCCTGGCAAACCTAATTTAAAGCCTGCCTCACTAGGTTAGTGAGCCTGTCTGCAAAGATGCTCTTCTCTCTCTTTGTCAGGTGGATCTCATCTCTTCCCAGCAATCCTTCTTTTTGGAAGAACATCCATGGTGGAAGAAGCCAAAGCCCTGCTGGTGATGCCACTTGCACAGCCAGGCATTGGTCTGCAGGATGCACCTGCTCCTGCCTGGGCCCTTTCCCTAGACCAGAAGGATTGAAGAGAACACCACCTGATCCCCTGTCCCCTTCACCCTTGCACCCAGAGACCTGTAGTCACTTTTGATCTGCTCAGGGTCTCCCCTGGCAGTATCATTGGTGCCCACATGGATGAGCAGCATGGTGTAGTAGTCAGAGGGCTGGATGAATCTCAGTAATACCTCTGCGACATCTTGGATCTGGGCTCCGGGCAAGCAGCGACCTTCCTGGGACAACAGGGCAGGTCGGCAGATGGATCCCTCCATCCCCCACAGAAGCGAGTCTCCAACCACCAGCACCCATCACTACTTCTTCTTGGTGGCAGTGGTCTCAATCCTTTCCATCTTGGGGAGGCCTGGCCTGTACTCCTCCACCAGTGAAACGTGCTTCTTGCCCTCTGTTGCTAGGTTTCCATATCTGTTTCCCAGATAAACTGCTGTAGGTGGAGGTGAAGATTTCTGCTTGCTGCCAGAGATCACAAGTTTCCACTTTCCACCTTCCTGGGAATCCATGTCCTCTCCCTTCTCTAGCACTGCCTCTGGCAGTTCTTCCTCCCCAGTCCCAGAGGTCTCCTCCAGCATCGAATGGATGGACTCCATATGGTGGAGGATGCTTGGGAGCCTCACCACCTCCTCCTGTAGCTCTTGCCTGTTCTCTGAGAGACACCACCAGGAGGCACCACTCACACCACAGGCACTCCCCCACCTGGCCATCACTGGAAGGAACCTGCAAGCCAGAATCCCCACAGCACCAAGCCTGGACCTGGGCAGAAGCCTCAATGATGAGTGGTCCTGCCTGGAAAGAAACCTCACAGGTGCAAGCAAAAGAAGTGGCTGTGGCATTGTGATGACCTCCAGCTATTTCCCTGAGGCTCTTAATTTGCCTCTTCTCTTTTCCTGCCCTTCTTTCAGGCACATCTTCCCTAGCAAACTCCCCTGGAAGCTGCCCTGTTTACTGCTTCTTGTTGCCAAAGGGTTCCTTTTTCCCTGCTTCCTTAGCAAACTGACTTGCAAACTAACCAGCAAGCTGCTTGCAAACTGCTTGCCTGTTTGCTGCCCCTGTTTGCTGGCTTCCTGGCAGTGTCGGCAGTAAGGGGGCGGGAGGTGGCAAGTGGAGACCGCCTGCAGGCACCGTCAGTAGTATCAGCAGCAGCCAATCTCAGGGGGTGCACATGCACCCGCGTGAACCCCCTGTGCATTGCCAGTGAACTGCACAGTAAACCTATTGTGTAGGTGCTCCCAGTTACTAGTAATTAAGACCAGGTGACCCCAAACCCCTTTCCCTCTGGTTGATTTTAGATCTGTAGTTAAGAAACTCCTCTAGCACCTGAGCCTTGCTGCAAAACACTCATCTTCAGTCTCTGAGCAGTTTCAGCCCCAGCAACACATTTGACTTCCCTGGTTCCTGACCTTGCCTTTGGCTTGCTCGTGACTTTCAGCCTCTGGATTATCCCTGCAGATCTGATTCTTGGCTCCTGACCCCAGTTTGGGTTACTCTTGGACTTTGGACTTGGTGACTAGATTTCTGATTCTGACCCTAGTTTGGCATTTTGGTTCCTGGCTTGTGGTTTCTGACCCTTACTCCTGCAACCTCCAGCTCCTTGCCCAGCTCTACCCACCAGGGTGGCCAGCCTGGTGGACCATGACATGTGTCTGCCCAAGTTGCTTCTAAAATGCCTCAAATTCAAAAGGAAAGCATACAGACAATGGAAGAATGGGCAGGTCACCAAGGATACATACCAGGAAATAGCAAGAACCTGAAGAGACAAAATCAGAAAGGCAAAGATAAAGAACGAGCTGCACCCAGCAAAGGAGGTTAAGGGTAACAAGAAGAGGTCCTATGATTATGTTGCCAGAAAAGAAGAATCAAGGAAACTGTGGGTCCACTGCTAACAAGCCAGGAGGAACTCTTAACAAAAGATGTAAAGAAAGCAGGACTACTTAACAGCTACTTTGCCTCAGTCTTCAGAAAAGAATTAAGCTGCAGCCAGACACCTAATAAGGATTATTTGGGTAAGAAAGGGGGCAAACTGAGGGATGAGATAACAAAAGAGATGGTCAAAGAGCTTTTGATGTGTTTGAATAA
>NW_017728886.1:194776310-194780317 GCF_001723895.1 Crocodylus porosus | reverse complement strand
GAAACTGGGAAGGTTTGTGAACACATTGGAGGATGGGAGCACGATTCAGAAGGATATCAACAGATTGGAAATCTGGGCTGGAGCTAACAGGATAAAGTTCAACGTAGACAAATGCAAGCTACTACACTTCAGGAAGAATAATCAAAAACTCAAATATAAAATGGGTGAAACCTGGCTGGATGGCAGAACTACAGTGAAGGATCCAAGAGTCTTGGTAAATCACAGACTTAATCACAGGCAAATGCGGTTTCAGGATGCATCAATAGAAGCATTACGTGCAAGATGCAGGGGGTGATAATGCCTCTCCACTCATCACTGGTTAGGCCTCATCTAGCATATTATGTGTAATTTTGGGCTCCATATTTTAAAAAGCATGTGGAGAAATTGCAGAAGGTCCAGAGGCGGATAACAAGAATGATAAAGGGCTTGGAAAACAAGCCATATGAGCAGAGGCTGAAGAAACTAGGCATGTTCATCTTGCAGAAAAGGCACTTAACAGTGGACATGATAGCAGTCTTCAGGTACCTGAAGGACTGCTATAAAGAATTGGAAAAACACCTTTTCTCTTTTGCTGCAGAAAGGAGGACATGGACCAGTGGCTTGAAGTTGAAGCAAAGTTGGTTTATATTAGTGGTAAAGAAAAATAGTTAAAATAGTGAGGCAGTGGAATAGACTTCCTGGGGAAGTTGTGGACTCTCCATCACTGAAGGTGTTCAAGAAGAGGTTGGACAATCGCTGATCAGGGTTGATCTAGGCATAGCTAAGCCTATGTTTTGCTATGGGTATTTCTCATGTTTCTGGGCTTTGCTGGTTGTCTTCCTGCCTCCTTTTCTGCTACATGTATCAGCATGTCTTCAAGCCTTCCTCAGAGGCATTGGGTGTTGACTGCATCCAAGGCTCGGGATTTTGACTGGGGTGTGCCAATACTCCTGCTGGGATCAAAGCCAGAGGTTCCTGGCTAGAGGGTCTTTCCCCTCTGCTCAGGGTCAAACCAATCACCATATTTGTGATCAAGAAGCAATTTTACCCCATAGTCAGATTGGTACAGACTGTGTGGGGTTTTTGCCTTCCTCTGTAGTAGGGGGAGTGGCCCTCTACCTGGAATAACTAAAGCATATATTGACAGCCTTTTATAGAAGCAGGACATCAGCTGCCATGGTTCTCTTGCTTCACCCATGGCAGGTTAGGGTGTTATGTTTGTTATGTCAGGGTTAATGGTTGTCTTAGGTAAAGTTTAGATTATGAATTTTATAGAATGGTTTGTATAGGGATGACCCTGCCTCAAGCAGGGGATTAAACTAGTTGACTCCTGGAGATCGCTTCCTGCCCTACTTCTCTATGATTCTGTAAAGGCAAGGCAAGTGCAGGCAGAGCCCACTTCATGATGGATTATTCAGCCTGATTACTTCAAGCTGGGGCCTGGGTCTGGGGGAATCATAGGGAATCATAGAATCATAGGGAAGTAGGGCTGGAAAGGACCTCTCTAGGTCATCTAGTCCAGCATTTCTCAAAAGTGGGTTGCAAGAATATATGAAAGAGTTGTGAACAAACTTTAAAAATGGATTAACAAGCTTTAAAAATGGATTCTCCATGGGAAACAGTGGCTTTTCCCTTGCAGGCTGGCAGAGTTGCAGCCTGCAAGGGGCTGCTTGGGATGTCTCAACACTATTTTGGTTCTGCTTCTTCCATCTAAATGATGATAGTAAGTCATATTCTAAAGTCTTTTTAACAGAACTTGGCATTAGGGAGCAAGTAGTACCAGCCTTATTACTTTTTTGCAATCATATCAGTGTCAGGACATCACTGCAATTTTTCTGGGCCCATAAAAGTCATGTTTAGCGATTTTTGTCTTTTAGGTCAAAGTACCATCTCCTCAATATTAATGAATGATTCATACCTGATGATTCAGATTGAGTTGAAACTGTTTTAAATATATACAAAAACACACACACTAAAATTTGGGGGAGAATGGTACAAAGTTTTGGAGGAAAAAAGGGGACACTATGTTGTAAGCTGAGTTTACAGCACCATCAGCAGGCAGATTAGAGCTATGTAAATAACTGATTTTTGAGTTCAAAGACTGTTCTGAATAAAAACTATCCAGGAAGAGTACAAAACAACTTCAGTCACCCTCTCTGCCTGAGAAGGGTGTTTGTACCCGAAAGCTTGCTAAGAAGAATTTTTCCAACTATTTTAGTTAGTCTAATAAAAGATATCAGATTTATCCAAAGAAACTTGTCTGAATAAAACCCAGAATTTTTTTGAATCCTTAGTGAATTAAAATTATGTTTCAGATTGAACAAGACCAAATATTTAGTTTTAGGATACCAGCTTCTGTTACTGAAAGCAAAGAAAAACTAGTAACAAAGAGCTAAATTCAGAAGTGGCTTTTGGAGTCATTGACAAAATAAAGGAGATGATATACATCCTCCTCAAACCACACCAGTTTTCTTATTACTTAGGACATTCAGCTTGCATGTGGGAGACCCAGATTCAAATATCAACTCTGAACGAAGCAGAGAGGTGATTTGATCAGGGAGTTCCTATCTTTCAGGTAAGTGATCTAACTACTTGCCTGTAGAGTATAAGGGAGTTGGCAGAACCAGCACCATTTCACCTAGTTCTAGTCCAAAGGTTGCTATGAACATACACCACCACAATGAGGTACCTGTGTTGAGCCTTTCCACCCTGCTTTTCTGTGATCTTAAAGTCTCTGCCTTTGGCTAAGTTAAATTATCCAAAACAAGTAATGCCATATTCACTTTTCTCCTTTTTCATAACTATAATGCCATATCTAGTTTAGCTTATAAAATATGTAAATCCAGATACATTAACAGTTTATTTTAGTTCCATTTTCTCTGTATTTTTGGATAAGTGATCTAGCTACTTGCTTGTTTGGCATTACAGTTGGCTTACAAAAAAGGAGAAATGTGAATTTCAAAAATATTTCTTCTCCAGTCAGTTACGTAAGGAAGCTAATGGACTGCAGCTGAATAGGGAAGCAATACTATTTGAAGCAAAAGCCATAGCAAACCACTGAGTGCCTCATCTTTAATTCAGCAACCCACAGTGAACTAAGAGGGTTGTGATCCACCCAGAAAGGAACAACCTGGGTTCCGCATAAAATAGAATTATTTACCACAAAACCAAAAAAACCCAAACCCTAAATCTGCTTGCTTGACTTAAGGAATGTACAGAATAATAGTATGATTGCATGTTGAGACTGCTTTGATGTAATCTTACCCAAAGGTAGAGAGAGCAATAAAACAATGAACTAGGCTAGACAGTTTGTTCTCTTGGGAGCTGCTGTAAAACATTGATTCATGTTTTCAAGTATGAATCCCTGAGAATTGGTAGAGATAAATCCAAGCTTTGGAGTCTGTTGGAATACATTCATCATATAAATGTTATAAAATTATCCAGTTCTATTTAAAATCCTCTTCACAGTTTCTGAGAAGGATTTGCTGAATTGAAGGAAAAACGATTGAATGCATGGAAGGTGGGGTGGGAACGTGGAATTATGGTTTGGATAAGGAGCAGAACTGCTCTAATTTTCATAGATAAACAATGCTCATGCAGGCTTATCATCCATTTCTTTGTAATCCAGCACTTTAAAAATATTTTTATCTTTAAATCTAGCCATTTTTAACATTGATTTCAAGACAATTTGTGCAATAGATCAAGAAAAGTGGGGTTTCTTGACTGTTGCTTGTATATATTTTTCCACCTGAATTGTTACTATTAATTGACATGCTCTTTCATTCTCATGAAATAATTTTCATTCTATTTCAATAGGCATTCCTAATTCCCACTTTGTAAACTTGTCCATTCCACAGTAAATATAAAATGCAGTTTTGAAAATCAGAAAAACTGCAGTCATTAGTTTGTTTCTTGGCCACTAGAACATTAAAATACCCAAGGGCACACTTGCCTGCCTGTACACTAATGCCAGGAGCCTGGGCAACAAGCAGGATGAGCTCGTCCTCCTGCTCAGTGCAAAGAAATAC